>NC_090647.1:279177343-279477343 GCF_040937935.1 Hyperolius riggenbachi
ATGTGTGTTTGTGGCTGATGAGGCATTTGCTCTATCCGAGCATGTGATGCGGCCTTATGCCCAAAGAGATATGTCTCTGAAAAAAAAAGTGTTTAATCAGCGCCTTACCAAAGCCAGGCAAGTGGTGGAATGTGCTTTTGGCATACTTTCTAACAAATGGCGCATTTTTCATACTGCCCTAAAAATGCAACCACAGTATGCTATTGCAGTTGTGAAGGCCACATGTGTTTTACACAATTATGTAAGAACATTAGATGGCATGCACACAGAGGAGGAGGAGGAGATTCCACCCTGTGCTCTTCAAAATGTTGCCCCTTCTACCTTACGTGGGCCTATTTCTGCCATTCAAATGCGAGATAAACTCGCAGATTACTTTGTGCCATAACCGATAAGTATGTAAATATTACAGGTTGACATTTAATTTGATTACATTATGATCTTTACTTTACTATTAAAAAATAGGTCAACCTCTTTGTATGTGTTAATCTATGATCATGTTCTTTACTGTAATATCACAACCGCATGCAGAATACATGTGCATACATAGACACACATGTACGTGCTGTTCCGATTGAGAGATGCCTATACAGAGACACAGACTGCAAGAGAGACATGTGGTAATGACACTTAGGATTAGCTAATTAACCTTTCAGGGGAGGGGTCTTCACATATTGTCAGCACAGTGCCAAAAGAGTCAACCTAAAAGAGTTAACAACACATGTTTAACAAATACACTCACCTTTTGCTTCTTGAGTCTTTGGTGACAATTTTTCCCATTTTTCACCCAGGAACTCATGGGCAATGTTTCTCCAGATGTCATGCAGCCTTTGATGATCTTTGTGTCCAGGCAATGTCTTGTCATACAGCTCTGGACTATTCTGTATTTTAATTATTAAATTTTCTGTGGTAAACCACGTGCCAGACATCTTGCACAAACCTTCTCTGCAATCCCTCATGCAAAGCAGAACAACAGGAAGTACACTTTGACCTGGAAGAGCAGATTCTGACAAAAAACGCATCTGCATCCGCTTCCAAAAACGCTATACCAAGCGGTTTGACAGGCGGTTTGCGTTTTTCCTATACTTAACATTGAGGCAGAAACGCATCCGCAATCCAAAATCTGCTGCAGCCCGGGAGTATGCGTTTCTGCAAAACGCCTACCGCTCTGGTGTGCACCACCCCATTGAAATGCATTACCCTAGCAGATCCGCACCCGCAAGCAGATCGCAAACCGCAGCGGAAACGCTCCGGTGTGCACTAGGCCTAAGAGTATAAGTGAAGTAACCACTGCACTCCTCACTGAATCCTTTTACTTTTAAAGTCTGTGACTTGGAAAGTACTAATGTAAAAAGATCAGACAGTTTGGCAAGGCTATTTTTTAAAGAGATTAAGCAATGGCAAGCCCTGCATTTCTCCCAATACAGATTTATTTAAAAAATATTCTTCAACTATATAAATACTTCTTTATGTGTGTAATTCATTTCCTTATTGTATACCAGAGCAATGGTGGGATTTCCAAGGATAATGTCTTTCTAGGGACAAATATCATGGTATAATATTTTCCTGGCTGTCTCTCAGCTGCATTTTGATATTTCCCGTTTTGCTGTGATATTTATCCTTTTGCAGTTCTTCCCAGTTGTACTGCTGGCCTGGAGCAGATTCTGTTCTGAGATACAGGGCACCAAATTCCTTCCCCTCTATAGTTTGCATTTGTGACACAATACTGTATGCTTGAGCACTTTTCAGATGAACATAGATGTGCTCCAGTGCTGTGACCTAAATATGCCAATGACTATCATTTGCAAAATGGAGACAGTTTTAGAATCCACATGTATATATGATTATTGCAGCTGCTCTTTGAAAGAGATGTCGTTTTCATGTTAAATGCCATATTCATTCCTCTGAATGCAGCAGCCCAAAGTTGCTGGAGTCTAATAACATTTGTGTAACACAGGAAACCCCTTGCACTGCCTCACACATTGCTATTTGTCATATTAAGGTGATTATAATAAATCTTATTGCTTATTTTTTTTAACTGACTGGATGCTGTTTGATGTATTTAAAACAATACTCAAAACCTTACTAAAAATGAACACAGTGAAGATTCACTTACAGTATATTTACATTGCACAAGCCAAATCTAAATAAAATAAAAAAAATGATAAAAAAAACACTTAAAGAAATACTATCGATTCACATATTTTTTTTTCAATTGACACAGAAATTGTTTGGGAAGTGCTGCTAATTACTGGTGTATACATTTTAGTAGCAACTTCTTTGTTTACTGTTAGCAAAATACATTCAAACTTTACTGAACTGACAGCTGACTGAGCCATGAGGAGAGGGGAAATTCCCCTCACACTTGACCAGTTAACTCTATGTGTAGCTCTGTGTGTGACAGAGAGAGACAGGACACAGGAGCTGCAGCTGTTGGGAGCTCTGTTTCTGACTGAAGTGTATGAAGAGAGTAGAGGAAATGTAACTAATTGTCACAGCTTTTTCATATTGTTTTTGCTTTCAGAGTTTGATATGTTTGATATTTGCTTTCTGTAGTCTGATATGCAACTCTGGCGGTGCATTAGCAGACACCCCTTCTGCAATTGATTTGTTCCAATATAGCTAAATCCTACCCTCAATAAATTACAGCTTTTGCCTCTGATATTTAACATGAAAAGTAGGAAAATGTTTACACAGCTACTTAGACATTATTTGTACATTGTCATTTTAGAACACTTGGGTATCGATAGTATTCCTTTAAGTTTTAGATGCCCAATATTAAATAAAATAGTTAAAAAACATTTAAAAAGAGGAGCTAGATATGAACTCCTTATCGCCTCTCCTCTTTTTAACCATTTTATATAATTTTAGTGACTCTAAAAAATGTTTATTTGCTCCATGCACGTAGAGATGCGGCGAACTGTTCGCCCCGGCGAACATCTCTGGGGCTTTTACTACGTCCGGGTCGCACTGACCCGGAGTAGTACGCCTGCGCTGCCCGGCGGAGCGTGTCCTAGATCGCGCTCCTGTTGTCGTGCATGAGCATGACATTGTTCATTACGTCACGCACATGCGCAGAGAGTGCCCGGCAACAGGAGCGCGATCTAGGACGCGCTCTGCCGGGCAGCGCAGGCGTACTACTCCGGGTCAGTGCGACCCGGAAGTAGTAAAAGCCCCATGGATTTGGAGATGTTCGCCACATCTGTTTTGCGATTCCGATTCCGTTTCCGATTTGCAATTCCGATTTCCCTGAATGCAATCAACAGAAAAATGGAGGAAAAAACGCAGCATGCAGTAACGATTAAAAATCTGAATCGGATGTAAAAAACGATTAAAAATTGGAATCGGAATCGCATGCAGTGTGCAGGGAGCCTAAAAGTTTTTTTACCCCTGGATTTTGTCCTATCCCAAGTGGGGTCGGGTTTGTTCTCCCCATCTGCCTAATGTGCAGCAAATAGTGTAACACTCTTTAGTGAGTATAATTGTTTACATCTATCTCCCTCCTGTGTTTAAAAAACATGCTACACTATATTCGCTCTCCGTCTCTTTCCACATTCCCCTCCCTTTTCTTCTTTTTCTTTTTTTAAAAAGGATAAAAGTGAGAGGAGCTAGTGAAAGATGGTGAAAACTTCATATCTCTGTAGGTACCCCACTGCACCCAAGACCCAGATTCTAAACAGCCCTATGTAAGACTGCACCACCTTATTATCTGAGACTGCGTTCTTGAAAACTAGACCAAATATGAGCAGGAATTCAGGGATGGTGGACTACTTTGTTTCCTAATAGCCAGACCACCCCATCAGTCACAGGAGACAACGGGCAATGCTGCAATGTGGAGATGACTGAGCACCATGGAGTTGAAACAGGCTGAAATTATGGCAGGTGGCAATGGCATAGTTGAGATCACAAACCAAGATCAGGGCATCAACAGCCAATCATTGTTGGGGTCATAAGCTAAGGTAAGGGCAGGCAGCAGACAAGTGCAACAAGATAACAAGGAGAATAGTAATGAGTAGAATGCATCTGAAGTAGTCAAGTTCAATCCGAGATCACACCAGAATGGGCAACAGGAACTGCCACTGGGTAGCTGGTAAGAACATCAAAGCTGACAGATCAGTCAGCACTGGGTGTTAGGCAAGGAGGCCACTTACAGGCAAATGTCAGTGCTTTGGTGTGCAGTTTGACATGTGCTGAATGCTGATGGATGAAAATTAAGTCAATATAAGTGAAAGCTAATAGCATAAGTGAAAACTATTTAAAATGTTCAGTTTGTGCTTGGTAGTTTACATTGGTCTGGTTCGCTGTTCATCAGAACATAGGCTATAACTACTAGAGTGCAGTGTAACATACAAGTAGCTAGTGAATTTTGGGTACTTACATTGTGATATTGGGTACTGACATTGAGATATTTTAGGCCCGGTAGAAGACAACAGGTCAGCATACTTTGTAATGCAATAGTATGTATTGGTTTTAAAAATAAAGTTATACTTGCCTCAAAGTGTGGAAGGATTCGAACTAAGAGAGTACAGCAGGGAAAAGCTGGATACTTCTGTAAGTCCGCTTGTACGAGTGAGTCTAGCAGTTTGGAAGGTAAGCCCGTTCTCAGTCTCATTTGAAAGCCACCAACATTAAGTTTTGTATCATCATTAAACACACGGAGAATACAGTTTCCTAAGTATATAAAGAAGATGTTTCACACAAATTGACAAATACTTAAGGACAACGATCGTGGAAAATGTTAAAATTTTAAATACATGCAAAAATACAAAAATAAAAAGTACATGTCTATAAGACTTTTCTCCTATGTTGCTGTCACTTACAGTAGGTAGTAGAAATCTGACAGAACTGACAGGTTTTGGACTAGCCCATCTCCTGATGTGGGATTCCCTGGTTTTTCTTTATTTTAAAAAGCTCCTACTCTAGTGAACGGCAATTGCTTAGTCCAGCTGTCAGAATAGTGTGCAAACAGGTGTGTGTGTGTGTGTGTGTGGGGGGGGGGTTTGTATTGGGGGGTGGCTGCATCTTTGTAAAGGTTTCTTCCAGGGAGTGCTTTTGTAAGGAATATATCAAATGCTGAGAATCCCCATGAAGAGATGGACTAGTTAAAACCTATTAGTTCCGTCAGATTTCTACTAACTACTGTAAGTGAAAGCAACATGGGAGAAACAGTGCATACAGCTGGCCATTAAAGTGAACCTCCGGACTAAAAATCTACTCAGCAGAACTGAAAAGGCTTGGTGTTTCTTTAACAGTTTCACAGCATCAGGACTTTGTTTTTCTTACCAAAGCATCATTTTTAGCTGCATTTTTAGCTAAGCTCCACCCATCAAAGAGACCTGCCTGGGCGGTTTTTCCCTGATGCTCAGCAAAGGCCTCCATTGCTTTTGAGTATTTGTCCTCATGTTGTATATCCCATAAGTCCTTTTATTGGCCTTGGATATGACAACACTTCTCATGTTGTATATCAAAACACCTCGTGTTGTATATCCCATAAGTCCTTTTATTGGCCACTGAAGAATTCCTACAAGGCTATCCCTGGGGCGGCACTCGGCTCCTCCGACCACTGCCTTGTGCATCTCATCCCCACCTACAGGAGGCTCCTGGAATCGGCAAAACCGGTCGTGAAGTCCTCCAAGGTATGGTCCAGCGAGGCCAAGCTCCACCTTCAAGCCTGCTTTGATTGCACGGACTGGGAGTCCTCGGCAGCTCCAGACCTGGATGAGTGGGCGGACATCGTCACCTCATACATCAGCTTCTGTGAGGCCTCCTGCGTCCCAACCAAATCTTTCAAGGTCAACCCGAATAACAAACCGTGGTTCTCCAACAAGCTACGGCTACTGCGGAAACATAAAGAGGCGGCTCACAAGGCGGGAAACCAGGAGGAATTCAGGAAGGCAAGGAACGCTCTGAAGCAAGAGCTGAGAGCCGCAAAAAAGGAGTTTGCTGAGAGGATGAAGCAGAACCTGCGCTCGAACAACTCACGAGCTGTATGGCAAGGGCTTAAGGCTGCCACCAACTACAAGCCTCCCACGCAACATGCTACACCCAGCCCTGAATTAGCTGAAGAACTAAGCAAATTCTACCACAGGTTTGAAAAGCAGGCCGAGCCTGGGGGGCACCCGCCACCTCCTCCCCCCAGCCCCCGCGCACAGCGACCCAGGTGAGGACTCACTCTCTCTGGAAGTGAGGGAGGCAGACTTTCGGCACCTCCTGTTTACGCTAAATGCCAGGAAAGCCTCGGGACCTGATGGTGTGTCCCCAGCCTGCCTCAAATCTTGTTCGGAGCAACTTGCCCCTATCCTCTCCGCCATCTTCAGCAGGTCACTGACAGAGGGCAGAGTCCCTGCGTGCTTCAAGAGGTCCACCATCATTCCTGTTCCTAAGAAACAAGGCATCTCTGACCTCAACAACTTCAGGCCTGTGGCCCTGAAGTCCGTTATCATGAAGACCCTAGAGAGAGTTTTCTTATCCACCCTCAAGCTATCCACCTTGCCCCTACTAGACCCACTCCAGTTTGCCTACAGAGCAAACAGGTCCACTGATGATGCTCTAAACATCTGCCTGGAATACATCTAGAACCATCTGGACAGGAAGGATGCGTATGCCAGAATACTGCTATTAGACTTCTGCTCGGCATTTAACACCATATGCCCACGCACCCTCCAGAATGTTCTGGCCGCACTTGGGGTCCACCCCACCCTACGCCTATGGATCGTTGACTTTCTCTCTAACAGATCCCAAGTTGTCAGGCTGGGGGACATCTACTCACGAGAAGTGATAACCAACACAGGGGCACCCCAGGGCTGCGTCCTGTCTCCGCTGCTCTTCTCCCTTTACACTAATCATTGCAGATCCACGGTAGACTCTGTCAAAGTCATCAAATTTGCGGATGACACCACCATTGTTGGCCTTGTCACCAAGGACAACATCCAGGAGTACCAGCAGCAGGTAGAAAGTCTATGCCACTGGTGCAAGGAGAACAGCCTGGTGCTAAACACGGCCAAAACCGTCAAACTTATAATTGACTTTAGGAAGTCGGCTCCTACCCCTCCTCCCATCTACATCGATGGCACCGAGGTGGCCAGAGTGCCCTGCGCTCGCCTGCTGGGCACCACTATCTCCAACGATCTCAGTTGAAGGGTCAACATCACGTCAACCTAACGGAAAGCCCAGCAGAGACTCTTATTCCTCCACCAACTGCGGAAGTTTGGCATGGCGCAGGAGATCCTAACATGCTTTTACACTGCCACCATTGAATTGATCCTCTGCTCCGCCATCTTGGTCTGGTATGTGGGTGCCACCGCCAGCGACAGGCACAAATTACAGAAGATCATTAGGTCGGCAGAGAGGGTGATTGAGAGACCTCTGCCTCCACTTGACCACCTGTATAACACAAGACTGCGAGCCAGGGCACTGAGGATTGCAAGCGACCTCTCTCACCCAGGCCACTGTTTTTTCACCCCACTTCCACTGGGTCGGAGACTTCGAGCCATCCCCACCAAGACCACCAGACACAAGAACTCGTTCTTCCCGATGGCCGTTAGCCTCCTGAACTCCCTTAATATTCTACCACCCTCTATCAGGGCCCTACCACCTGCATAGGAGCGGTAGATTTCAGTAGTGGGTGTATTTGTAAGATGAATACTGAGCTATATGTATATCTAATGTTGACTGTAGATTTGTGTACGTCTATGTTTGAGTATGAGGTATTACTGTCATTCTAATGTTTCTTTCCCGCATTTCATTCTATGTATTGCTCCATTGTGCCAAACCCAATTCCGGGCTTGACCCAGTCATGCTTGGCAAAATAAAATGATTCTGATTCTGATTTTGATATGACAACACTTCTCATGTTGTATATCAAAACACCTCGTGTTGTATATCCCATAAGTCGTTTTATTGGCCTTGGATATGACAACACTTTTTACTTGCACTATTTATCTTTTACAAGTGCTTTACTGATCCTACAGACCATATAGACCAGATTAGCACAGGTGATTAAACTTGATATCACCAGAGTACTCTATGGGTTAGGTCCTAACGGACATAGTGTATGGACATACTTCATTCGGTTCTGTTTGCATCGTGAAAAATGGTGTAAACAAATTAAAGTATTACGTTATTTAATGCCCTGGCTTGGGCTCTTGCATTTTAAAGAACATACTGGTACAGTGATGCAGTAATGGGTCTAAAATAAGTTTAATTATATCACAGATGCCACGTAAAATTACAGTAGATGGAAACTTAGTGGAAACATAATGCAATTACATCTCCCCTTTACTGCTAAAAACAGTGATAGGCCAAAGCATATGGCTGAGGTAAGTATGCTTGACCTATGAGTGACAAATGGGGAGAACTACTTTAACTACCGGTAATTAATCACTGTGTCACACACTGTTGTCTTGTAATGCTTGTCCTTTTCAGGTCCAAGCCATCTTTTTTATTATTATTTATTATAGTACTCTAGACTAGATGTCTCTTACTCTTTTGTTGATACTTGATTATATGTGTTTGGGGTGTACAGTATATGTACATTAGTCTCCAGCTTTACACTCCTAGTAGAATACGAACACTAAAAGAATGAGTAAAAAATGTTTAAAATGAAAAACAATTGTATTTGGGTATACCTTATGATCTAATCAGAAATGATGGACAGAACCATTAACCAAACATTTCATAAAACTACATAATAGTGCATTCAGCGCTAATTCTATGTAAAAAAGAATCCTTTTACTTGATGCATGTTTCATGGCTCACAGAGCTGTTTCTTTAAAGGCTTTTAAAAATGTACTTATTCAGTGTCAAAGAATGAATGCAATCTTCATGTTATCCTGTGACAAATGGTTACCTGAAATGTAGAGTGATCTGCTGAGTGAGCAATCAGCCAAGCAATAAAGTGTATGTTGCCTGATAGTGCAGCTGAATTCTAAAGAGGAGACAACTGTTATATCATATATTAATATGTGCCAGTGTGACCAGATTTCTTAATGTGTATGTACATAAATGCCCCGGTGCTGTGGCTAGAGGACCACTAAAATGTAGTTTTATGAAATGTTTATCATGGTGCTAGATAACAAAGATGCATGATCATGCTGGCTTTTTATATAGGTATTGCTATTTTTGTTATATACAATACAGTAGTAAAAGTTTATTTATTGACACTTTAAGGGCCTGTTTCCACTACATGCAGATTGGATGCAGAATGGATGCAGAAAAACTGACTCCAATGAATGCATATGGGCCTGTTTCCACTAAACGCAATTTTTATGAGGCAGATTTTCCCATAGGCATTCATTGGAGTCAGTTTTTCTGCATCCATTCTGCATCCAATCTGCGTGTAGGCCCTAAAGGAGTAATTATAACCACTGTGTTATATCTACTACCTTTGATTGGATAATTTTGTCCAGGCAGGTCAGACCAAATAAAACTCCTTTCCTCGTTAAGAGTCAGTGAAGTGCCTCAGTTTTTGTATTTTTCAAAGAGAGTGACCATCTAAGAACCATCCTACAGACTGAGATGGAGTAATGCTGCTTCCCCCCAGACTCTATGATTGGGTTTTCATTCTTCTATACATCTTTTTCAATTCTTGTTGGTATTATATTGCAACGCTTAAAGTGTAACTTCAGTCACAGAAATTTGACAGTATAAGCTTTTAGTGTCGTTATTCTGAAGACTTGATCACTCGGTCAACAGTTTGAGGCCAAGTTCTTTACAGATACATCACTAGCCTAGAGGCTAGCGTCATGTCCGTTGCTATGGAGGGGCAAGGGTAGAGATAATTTGCAGTGCACGGCATTGTGGCTTTTGGTGGATGGGGTTATTCGGAGAAAATGCACTCAGGGATCAGTTGGACTTCACACATTGCTGAAGATCTTTAAACAATGTTGGGGGACTCCTGTACACAGGATTCTCAGCTGAGGTGGTCCTTAATGGCTACCCTCACACAAGTTTAAACCAGTGTGTGTATATCTTTAGCCTGTGCAGGAACCAGAAGAGAGGCATGATGGAATGATCTCAGACAATCAAAGATTTTTAAATCAGTTACGCACATCTCTATACATTTTTCTCGAGTAGAATTTCTTTAGAATAAATTAATCATCTGTTTTCATTATTCTTTATCTTTTTTTCTGTATTTAGAAATGACTGCTGGACAAGTGACTGAATACTTTCTGCTGTTTTGTAAAAAAAAAAAGGCATGATATCTTATTACCAATTATAGAGGAACTTCTTGAATCTGAATCGACTGTAGACACTTGGAAAAAAATCAAAGTATTAGGATGCAGTTGTTCATCCTCTGTATTCAGGATCTGACAGAAGCTAAACACTGGATTGCGAGCTGAACTGTTGAGTTTTGGAAATGCCACAACAGAGGACTTGGATTTGCTTCCAGGATTTAGAATTTGTGCAGAGACCTATGGAAAAATATCCAATACACACAACATTAACCCATAATGAATCTATAGGCGGCATAACTTCAAACGATAGTAAGCAAGTACCAGTAATTTATTTTCTCTGAATAAACGAGCATTATTTTGTCCCTGGCAGAGCAATAATCTATGGAATGCTGCATGTGCTTGTGTGGACAAATTAAGCTTTAGGAAAATAGGATTTGAGAGTAGATATACAAAGTTGCAGACAGTTTCAGCCAAGATTGCACAGGAAGTTCCCCATTATACTAAAATACTTTAATTAAACAAATTACGGTAAAAACTTAATCATAAAGTGAATTTCAAAATGTAATCTAAACAGGCAAATCCTCATGAACGTTAACAATTCACAGCAGTATTGGTTTCCACCATTATAATATTGTTTTCTTAATTGCCATTACATTTACATATACAAAATTCTCAGATCTACATGAAAGCAAACCAGTGTTCAGTGTACTATTCCTCAGCTTCAGACCCAAACATTTAGTGTTCCAGACTGCTGCAGTTACTGACAAACTCAATGAAGTAACTGACAGGAAATAAATATAGCTGAATTTAAAAGGGTAACTCCACCAAACTAAACGCATCTGTAACGATTGTGGAACTTTCTCCGTGATCAGCGCACAACGCGTGCGCTGACACGGCGGAAATCCTCCACAAGCGTGTAATTGCAGGCACCCAGCAAAAGGTGCTACGCACCTGTAGAGGGAAATTCCTGCCGGCAGATGGCGCTGGGGAGTGCAGAGGAACCAATCCTCTGTATCTCCACAAATGCCAGACAGGAATTGTACGAAGCGCAGAACGCAATCGCAAGAGAGGCGATTGCGAATGAGAACGAGCAAGGGACAGGTTGTATGTGTGTGCGCCAATCCAGTCGCCACCCCGCGACCGCGCACACACAACAGCAGATATGAAATAGGAACGCGATCGCGAGAGGTGCGATCGCCAGACGTGACACAAGGCAGATCAGAACAGAATACAAGGGTAGCAAAGGCACAGCAAATAATAGAATGAGAAGATGCGGAAAATAACAAACGCTAGCTAACCGCGAACACCGCACTCATTCGCAACAGTGCACGTGGTTATGCGCGGTCTCCACGTGATAAGCACAATAGAGACAAGCACGCCTAACTAACCATCGACAGACAAACATGAAACAGAGGACGCGAACGCTTGCTTAATGGTTACCTCACCGAGCCTCCAGCAAGCGGTCGTAGCAGACAAGACAGACACACGAAAACAGAGATAAGCGAGAGATAGGATCCACAGCACTAGCGAAAAGTGGCTAGCGCGATCCAGGTACAGAGTAGCAGAACAGAAGGATCCACAGCACTAGCGAAAAGTGGCTAGCGCGATCCCAGGAGACAGAACAGACGGATCCACAGCGCTAGCGAAAAGTGGCTAGCGCGATCCAGAGAGGCAGAACAGAAGAGATAGCTGGTAGCAACCGCTGCACCAGCTATGCTCCAAGAACAGAGATCAGAACGACTTCCTATCGACCACCGCTGGGACAGGACAATCGCAACAGACAAACAAAACAGATAAACAATCCTAACTGCACTAGGGAAATCTGCCTAGCACAGTTTCCAGGAATTACTCTAAGCTGATCTTCAAACAGAGAGTAAGGCTGACACCCCACCAGGAGTGTTACATAGGACGAAATCCTTATGACCAGCGAAGCATTGTGGGAAAGACATAGTACTTATAGTACACGCCTCCAATGAATGTGGCCAGGCAATTTGCATGACAACGTATGCAAATTCCTCTGCAAGCATAAGCTACAAAACTGACAGAAGCTCTTCTTTCCAGAGTCCTGCAGCATGCAAACCTACACAATGGTCAAAAGGCTGCCTGCCTGCACAGGCAGCTGAGCAAATCATCACAGTGCCCCCCCCCCTCCAGGGTCGAATTCCAGACGACCCTCAAAACTGCTATTAGCAACAGACTTAAACTGAAGACTCATGAAGGTCGGGGCAGCCCGACAAGGTCCAATTCCAGAGTCAGTCCACCCGAAACCGACCTCATCGGAAACAGAAGCCACCGAAACATGCCCATCAGTACTACCAGTCTCAGTATAACACCCATCAGGACTGTGAACGCCAGAGAAGAAGCCATCGACACCCTCCAGACAATACCCACCACCTTCCAAGGAGCGTCCGAAAATACCAAACCTGCCACAATACCTGTTCGAAGTGTCCCTTACAACACAAAAGCCACCGTTGATCTTATCCAGGGTACCAAGCAAAATTTCTCCCAGAATCTCCCAGAACCTTTTGAAGCTCCACAGAGATCCCAAGAGGGCAGAACAATCACCAGGCTCACATGGAGAATTACCAAGAACCCCCATGGAACCAATGATAATTCCGGATTCAGAATTACGAGGACACCCATCAAGATCAAGACTTTCAGGGACCACTTCTGGGCATGCAAGCAGGCAGGCCATATCAGAGCATGTCTCCACCGAGGAAGCATCTGAGTACGCTGGTAACCAAGGCACACTTGGGCTTTCTGGGTCACAGAGCACACTGGGGTACACCAGCACAGGAGAAACCTCAGGACATGTCGGGGAACTGCCAACCTCAGAGTCCGGCACGACAAGACCAAAACCAGTACCGGACAGAGAATCATCATGAGTGGAGGTCACAGGCACTGGACTTTCAAAAGAAGACTCGGATACAAATTCAGAAATTTCTGTGACAATAATATCATCATTGACTACATATGAGTGAAGCTCCATCAGAGCTGAAAAGGTAGCCAGCAAGGCAGCAATGCCTACGGAAGAGGGTAACACCTCAGAAGGACTTGGGGGGCAGGAGACATCTCCTACAAGTTCTGCACCCTTTGGGAGGAACTCGGAGACCTCCAGAACATCAAACAAGACCTCAGGAACATCATTTTTCAAGTTTTCTAGGAAGGATTCTGAACTATCCATGTTAAAGGGCAAAACTGGAACTTTATCTTGTGGACAGGGCAGATGTCCCAAGGAAGGTTCCACCATAAACTGAGATTGAATTTCATAATCATGAGGGGAATGTACAGGCATATTCACTGGACCACACACTGACTCCCTAACTTTAATCTCACTGCACCCAGAATTCTGCGTAGCAGTCAAACTAGCTTGCAATTCCAAAACTGCAGAAAAACAGGTGAAAATAGCAGCAATATCTAGACGAGCCTCTAGGGACACTGCAGGAGATATTGTACAAGGCAATATTGACTCATCCAGAGTACAGGGTGGAGAGTCAGAACTTTCTTCAAAACAAGAAAGGGGTTCCCAAATGTCAGTGTGATTGGACATCATATTGTTATTCATGGTACAGGGCAGGCTCAGAGAAACGTTCTCTGGACCCAGCAAAAATGCTTCAGGGTCAGATTCGTAAAACCAAAGTGCTGTCTCACTCTTAGACTCCAAAGGAAAAGGAGGAAACCGGCACTGCTGTCATATACTTTAATCCAAATACTTAAAAAAGCAGAGTAACATTATCCATTTCAAGAATCAAAATCCAAAGACACATACCATTGGTGACTGTGGGTGGTGCGGTGGGTGCGGAGGGTGCAGAGCCTTACGGCCGTTTCACGCGTCTTGCGCTTCTACGGAGGCTACGCAGCCTCCGTAGAAGCGCAAGACGCGTGAAACGGCCGTAAGGCTCTGCACCCTCCGCACCCACCGCACCACCCACAGTCACCAATGGTATGTGTCTTTGGATTTTGATTCTTGAAATGGATAATGTTACTCCGCTTTTTTAAGTATTTGGATTAAAGTATATGACAGCAGTGCTGGTTTCCTCCTTTTCCTTTGGCATTTAGATACTACTCTGACCTGAGCACGCTGAAGATATACAACATACAGCGCATACGTGTCAACATTGGACTGTGTCGCCCTTTTTCCCCCCCCTCCTCCTCCCTGGACAGCATACGGCTAGTGCAGTGCCAGCATTTTTCTTTTTTTCCATCTACATGGCATCCTCACTCTTAGACTCGGCTAACGATGTCGAATCCGAGGAGACAGAACGCAAAATTTGCGGATCCAAGATCGCTTTAGATTGCGAAACTGATGCTTCCATAGCGCAAACCTCCGCGATCTGCGTAGCAGACTGCAAGGCATCTAGGACAGAAACACTGGAGCAACTGTCACTAGGCAACAGGCCTTCACAGGTGTGAACAGAATAAGGCATAGATTCATTTGCAAAAGAAGTGGCGACAACAACAGAAGAAATTTTATTAGACACATCAATAATTTTCGTAAAGTTGCATAACTTAGGAATTTTCCCCATAGTAGGTTCATAAATGAAAGATCTCAGAGAACCTGAGGGAAAATATCTGTCTTTCTTAGACAAAGGACCACACAGACCTTTAGCAGCCATACGTGCGGTGGCGACATCAGACCGCACTGGTTCAACTTCCACACAAGCAACTGCTCTGAACGACTTGCACTCAGGCTTCAAACACTCAGTAGCTTTGGGAAAGGAAATGTATTCAGAACTCACTTTCTTTAAATCCAGAGGATTGGAACAATCGTCCGTTGACAATGTGTTTTTACAAAAATTAGCAGATTGAAGCGCATGTAGTTCATCCAAAATCATTCTCCACACGTCAAACAGCGGAGTCACAAAGTCAGAGATACATTCACCAGTCTTGATTAAAGTGCACGCAGACTCAATGCACGCATACAAAACTGCTTCATTTTTAGAAAGGTAATGATTGCAAAACGATCTCCAATCACCTTCCAATTCAAAGACCAGGAGCTCGATCTCCCATTTCTCAAATGGGGGTTCCCAAGCACACTTAACAAAGGATGAACAATCATAGTGCGCACAGTCTACAGATGGAACTGGAGCAGGAACAGAACGGGAAACTTTTACCTCTTTATTGGGATCAATTGATTGGTGTGTGTGTAATTCATCCAAAATCGTCTGCCATACAAACATCACCAGATCCACAACACACTCATCACGTTCATTAGAATCAATCAAAAGGTACATAAAGTCAAGACAATCGTTCAGGACATCCGCGCTTTCTGCGATATAAAAATCGCAAAAGGTTTTCCAATCAAAATCAAATTCTTCCACCAAGGCCCCGATTTCCCATGAGGCGAATGGTGGTTCAAACAACCCGGTGTCTAAATAATCTCCATAGGGGTGGAGTTCAGGAACAAGAACAGATTTTTTAACTGCTTTAATGTAGTGTGCGATCCTACCTATAGCAGGATCCACATAAGCTTTGGATTGGGGCAAAAAACCTGGAAACTGATCAGCAGATGCATTATAAACATCATTATCATATTGCATGGTTTTGCCCATTTCAGACTTGACAGAAATAACCTCTTTACTTGTGGTTGCTATGGGCAACGGATCTTTCCGCTGGGAAGCCTTCCTAGATCTTTTACGTTTAGACTTAGAGGCTTTGGGTGGCTGCTTTATGGATGAAAGAGTAGATGGAACAGCTGATTGAGCTGCTAACAACAACTCATTAAGGGGGTATGGTAATTAAGGTAATCTCAGCCAATTGTGAATTAAAAAGGACAAGAATTCCAGGGGTCTTTGACTCAGGGTGGTATGATCTAACACATCATAAGCCCACATTGACATTTCGCCCCCCAACAGAATGTAGACCATTTGGGGGGCCCAGGTAGACACTGGGGTGCATTGGAATTCAGGGTTCGCTAACAGTTTCGTACACTCAGACAAAAATTCGTCTGCTGATTCAGGTTCAAGTTTTTTAAATCTCTTAAAGGTACAAGAGCCATAATCGACAAAATCGTACAAATCGGAAATTCCGTCTACACTGGGGTTTTGGGTTTGGCTGGTCATACTGTAACGATTGTGGAACTTTCTCCGTGATCAGCGCACAAGGCGTGCGCTGACATTGCGGAAATCCTCCACAAGCGTGTAATTGCAGGCACCCAGCAAAAGGTGCTACGCACCTGTAGAGGGAAATTCCTGTCGGCAGATGGCGCTGGGGAGTGCAGAGGAACCAATCCTCTGTATCTCCACAAATGGCAGGCAGGAATTGTACGAAGCGCAGAACGTAATCACAAGAGAGGCGATTGCGAATGAGAACGAGCAAGGGACAGGTTGTATGTGTGTGCGCCAATCTAGTCGCCACCCCGCGACCGCGCACACACAACAGCAGATATGAAATAGGAACGCGATCGCGAGAGGTGCGATCGCCAGACGTGACACAAGGCAGATCAGAACAGAATACGAGGGTAGCAAAGGCACAGCAAATAATACAATGAGAAGATGCGGAAAATAACAAACGCTAGCTAACCGCGAACACCGCACTCATTCGCAACAGTGCACGCGGTTATGCGCGGTCTCCACGTGATAAGCGCAATAGAGACAAGCACGCCTAACTAACCATCGACAGACAAACATGAAACAGAGGACGCGAACGCTTGCTTAACGGTTACCTCACCGAGCCTCCAGCAAGCGGTCGTAGCAGACAAGACAGACACACGAAAACAGGGATAAGCGAGAGATAGGATCCACAGCACTAGCGAAAAGTGGCTAGCGTGATCCAGGTACAGAGTAGCAGAACAGAAGGATCCACAGCACTAGCGAAAAGTGGCTAGCGCGATCCCAGGAGACAGAACAGACGGATCCACAGCGCTAGTGAAAAGTGGCTAGCGCGATCCAGAGAGGCAGAACAGAAGAGATAGCTGGTAGCAACCGCTGCACCAGCTATGCTCCAAGAACAGAGATCAGAACGACTTCCTATCGACCACCGCTGGGACAGGACAATCGCAACAGACAAACAAAACAGATAAACAATCCTAACTGCACTAGGGAAATCTGCCTAGCACAGTTTCCAGGAATTACTCTAAGCTGATCTTCAAACAGAGAGTAAGGCTGACAGCCCACCAGGAGTGTTACATAGGACAAAATCCTTATGACCAGCGAAGCA
Source organism: Hyperolius riggenbachi (assembly GCF_040937935.1). Classification (NCBI taxonomy): domain Eukaryota; kingdom Metazoa; phylum Chordata; class Amphibia; order Anura; family Hyperoliidae; genus Hyperolius; species Hyperolius riggenbachi. The sequence goes on from NC_090647.1 coordinate 279,194,674, forward strand.
TTGTGGGAAAGACATAGTACTTATAGTACACGCCTCCAATGAATGTGGCCAGGCAATTTGCATGACAACGTATGTAAATTCCTCTGCAAGCACAAGCTGCAAAACTGACAGAAGCTCTTCTTTCCAGAGTCCTGCAGCATGCAAACCTACACAATGGTCAAAAGGCTGCCTGCCTGCACAGGCAGCTGAGCAAATCATCACAGCATCTTTGTAAAATATCACATCATTGTACAAGCCAATTTGTAACTGAATGTTGTTCAGTAATATCTTTCAACTTCAGGTGCAGCTGCTATAACTTTCTAGTACTTGTGAAAAGCAGAGTAAATAGTTATGTTAGTGAAGAGAAATTTTTTGATTGCATCTTTATGATATAATTACAAAGGTGCAGGATTCCCCAACATGAACTGATTCAACATATAAGGGGTATGGCCAAGGCTCACGTGGCTACCTCAAAGAGACAACCTTCCCTCAATCTGTCTGTAGTATTTACCAGAGTAACGCAGGTCATGATCTCTGAAAACATTTTATTCAAGCCACCAGTCTCAACTTCAATAGGACTTGGTCACCATGGATAAGCTCTCTAAATAACCTGGGTCCTATTCTCATAGATTACTCAATCCTATTGCAGGATATCTTTCCTTATGGTTAATTCCTCTAATGGTGCGTACACTAGGGTGACCATATTTTGATTTCCAAAAAAAGAGGACGATCACAACAGCATGTGGGCGTAGTCATGGGCAGGGCCACATATACAAGACCTTAGCAGTTTGCTGTCCAACTTCGCGGGCATGGAGGGCCGTTTTTTTTCCAGACCACATGGTGGAGGGCCGACCGACCACAAAATGCAATCAGATTCGCAGAAGATTTCCCCACAAAATGCAATGAGATTGGCAACAGATTTCCCCACAAATGGAATCTAATTGGCAGCATATTTCTCTACAAATACAATAAGATTAGCAGCAGATTTCCCCACAAATGCAATGAGATTGGCAGCAGATTTCCCCACAAATGCAATAAGATTGGCAGCAGATTTCCCCACAAATGCAATAAGATTGGCAGCAGATTTCCCCACAAATGCTATAAGACTGGCAGCAGGTTTCCCCACAAATGCAATCTTACTGGCAGCAGATTTCCCCACTAATGCAATGAGAATTGCTCCCACAGGCCACACAGCACCAGCTTGACAGATCTTATCTGTGGTTTCTTCCTGCTCTTGGCAGCCTATGTGTCCCCCACCTCAGCCCTGCTCCCAGGAGTTATCCTGGGGTCCCCTCCATAGCAGCCAGGGACCTGGTGAGGTTGGCTACTTCTGCAACTGCACACAGCCATGCTGCCTGCGCACAATGCTCCCGGCCACACCAGGTCGCCAACTGCTACGGAGGGGACCCCAGAATAACGTCTGGGAGTAGAGGGACACATAGACAAATGGAGAGAAGAGGTGTCGGCTTACCAATAAGAGTGTCTGTGGTGTCTGCGCAGCCAGTGTCCCTGTCCCGTGGAGCTTCAAGAGCCAGGATGCTGGGACTGAGCTGAGGGGACACTTGGCACTCTGCAAGAATGCTGCAGACACGAGGCAGGACTGGACTCTTCTGGCAGTCTCTGCCATTTCAAATGAGGATAGATGCACTGTGCTATCCCCGCATCTCCTCACTGGCTGGCTGTGTCTGGACCCGACCCGACCTCCTCTGTCCTCCATCCTACTCCTCCTCCGGGCCAGCGAATTCTGTCCACCCCTGCAGTGCAGCAGGGATTGATTGCCAAAGAGCCGTTTGGGGAGCCGAACACGAGTCAGAAGAGCCGCTTGCAGAGACAGTGTCTCTGCAAGCGGCTCTTCTGACTCGTGTTCGGCTCTCTGTCTCTGCAAGCGGCTCTTCTGCCACTCGTGTTCAGCTCCTGTTCGGCTCTCTCACCGGACAATTCAAAAACCCGGGAGGACGGCCCGGACAGGTCTGAAAAAGTGGACCTGTCCGGGCAAAAGAAGATGCCGGGTCAGCCTAGCGTATACGCACTACTAAATGTAACAACGGGTCCGCCGGACCCTCCTGCTGGGCGGTCTTTAGCCGACAGTATGCGTGTGTGTACGCGCTGTCGACGGACTGATAAGGCTGTTTCTGAACGATCCGCTCAGCGTATCATTCAGAAACAGCCTTATCAGTCCGCCGACAGCGTGTACACACACGCATACTGTCAGCTAAAGACCGCCCCAGCGGGAGGGTCTGGCGGACCCGTCGTTGCATTTAGTAGTGCGTGTATACGCACCTTCAGCCTCTGGATTTTCTTTCAATTTTGTCCGACGAAGGCAGCTCTGTGTATTTATTGGTTTTCATTCCATTGTTGTTGCTAAGATGTATATCTCTTCAGTATTCTCATGCTTTTATGTGTGTAAGCAAACTTTTATTTTCACTATATTATGTTAATGGAGTGTGATGAGAGCCCCTGCGGGAATTTCACTCTAATTTTCTGTTTTTACTTTGGTATTTTTCTCAATAAAACTCTTTTTGAAATGAAAAAGATGCACAATGCTAGCTTTCAACGAGCTAAACTTTGAATCACTAAGCTTATTCCATTTAGTGATTAAAATAATACAAATAGTAAAAAAAAAAGTAATGTCAAACTTTGGTTAATAGGGAAAAAATGTATTTTTTAGACTATTTTGCTTGCCATGTGCTAAAAAGTTATTACTGTACATAAAAAGTTGTAAAATAAATAAGGAGTGATACCTCTTTAACCACCCTGGCGTTCTGATTAAATCGCCAGGGTGGCTGCGGGAGGGTTTTTTTTAAATAAAAAAAAAAACTATTTCATGCAGCCAACTGAAAGTTGGCTGCATGAAAGCCCACTAGAGGGCGCTCCGGAGGCGATCTTCTGATCGCCTCCGGCGGCAAGAAATAACACGGAAGGCCGCAATGAGCGGCCCTCCGTGTTTCGCTTCCCTCGTTGCCATGGCGACGAGCGGAGTGACGTCATGGACGTCAGCCGACGTCCTGACGTCAGCCGCCTCCGATCCAGCCCTTAGCGCTGGCCGGAACTGTTTGTTCCGGCTACGCTGGGCTCGGGCGGCTGGGGGGACCCTCTTTCGCCGCTGCACGCGGCGGATCGCCGCGCTGCAGCGGCGATCAGGCAGCACACGCGGCTGGCAAAGTGCCGGCTGCGTGTGCTGCTTTTTATTTGGTGAAAATCGGCTCAGCAGGGCCTGAGCGGCAGCCTCTGGCGGTGTTGGACGAGCTGAGCTCGTCCAAACCGCTCAGCTGGTTAAAGTAGTTTAGTGCAAAATGGCCCTAGTAAAGAAGTTATAATTATATAATATTAAAACATTTTTGCATAAACTTAAAGGGGCACTATTAGAATGTAAGTATGATATACTTTAATTCGGAGGCCTCAGTCACTTTACCTAACTGGTTTGAGGAAAAGACTTGCTCTGCAGAGTGTCTCTTTAAATGACATGAAGACATTTGCAGGAATTACAGTTCTGAGGTTTAGTAGAAACGTTCTATGGGTAGGTACAAGGCCGTAGCAGAGATATCCAGTGTGTAGGCCAGACTAGCTGACGGCAAACAACATAAACATGAGCCATTGTTATGAAAATATTCTTACAAGTACATTAAACAATGGTCTTAGGACATATTACCTCATTTCGGGGTACTAAGAGAGGAAACGCCATATTTGGCTTTTCCCATCTGAGCAGGCGCGGATAGAGTCATCCATCACATGCTATTATCAGCCAACTGCATGTGATGGGGACTAGGCCATCCCTGCTAGGTGATGTCACATTTAACTCTTTAGTGGCCAGTATAAAATAGCCAATGTGGGCTCCTGAGCTCACTTCGAGTTTCTACCTTCCAGCTTCAGATTTCACTTCTACTTTCATTATACTTCTAGTCATCTACCTGTATGCTGTATATAGGCCTAAGTGCAACGTATCATAGATTATAGGAGAAAGCCTGGTCTATTCACAAGGCATAGACTAAGTTTGCATGGAACGCATAAGATTCTACAGACTGATTGCTTTGCTGAGGTAACGAAGAGATAAGATTGCTGAACACATCTGTATATCTGTTTTCCGAATAAACTCCAGAAACTTTGACGACGTCTAAGCAGTTCTATCTCTTGTGCTGTTGCTGTGATGTGTGTCAAGTTATCACACTTTCTGTGATATGGTGCCGAACAGAGGTGTAGTGTTGTTGCACTTAGCAACCAACAAATATTTATTACAGGTACTATAAAATTACAAAATTTAAAATATGTGCAAACATAGACAAATAAGAAGTATGTTTTTCCAGAGTGAAATGAGTCATAAATTACTTTTCTCCTATGTTTCTGTCACTTACAGTAGGTAGTAGAAATCTGTCAGAAGCGACAGGTTTTAAACTAGTCCATCTTTTTAAAGGGAATTCTCAGCAAGGCTTTTATCCTTTATAAAGATATTCCCTAAAAAGAATTTAAACAAAGATGCTTGCCAGCTTCCCTGCTCGCTACACAGTTTTTTGGCAGTTGGACAGAGCAACTGCCATTCACTACGTGCTTTTGAAAATAAATAAATTCCTGAGAATCCCCTATGAAGAGATGGACTAGTCCAAAACCTGTCACTTCTGTCAGATTTCTACTACCTACCCTACTGTAAGTGACGACAACAATATAGGAGAAAAGTAATTTATGGCTCCTTTTACTCTGGAAAAAACTTACTTCTTATTTGCCTATGTTTGCACTTACTTTAAATTTTAAGATTTTTCACCATAGTGCCCCTTTAATACTGGTAAAACATATATCTCAGTGATTCAATTCTGATGAGCATTTACAATTCTTCTAAAATTCTTTGAAATCTCCTGTTGTTGGATAATAATGCTAATTCTGTTGTGAAAGACAGGAAAAAAGAATTGTTGAGACTTAATTATTTATTGGATATACCGTATTTTTCGGACCATAAGACGCACTTTTTCTTCCCCAAACATAGGGGGAAAAAGTGCCTGCGTCTTATGGTCCAAATGCTAGCCGTCACCAGGTGTCAATCCACGGGGAATCCCCGTGGTAATGCGTCCCAGGCATTCCGCCTCCCTTGTCCTTCTTCTCTATTCTGTCCCTGCTGCTTTTCCATCCCTCTGTCCTCCTATCTTGTCCCCGCAGCCCGTCCCTCTGTTGTGCAATGGGCTTACCGCTACAGATGATCAGCGGTAATCCTCCGAGAAAAAGCCGCGGCGGAAGTCCGTGCAGCTGTTGAAATTTCCATCCCCTTCACTCGTGCTGGCAGTCCAAAATCGTGGCTTACCGCTGCAGGCTACAGATCACAGCGGTAAGCCTCCGGGAAAAAGCCGTGGCGGAAGTCCGTGCAGCTGTTGAAATTTCCATCCCCTTCACTCGTGCTGGCAGTCCAAAATCGTGGCTTACCGCTGCAGGCTACAGATGATCAGCGGTAAGCCTTCATTGAAAAGCCGCGTGGGTGTCCGTGCACGCTGCCTAATGTTTATCTAGCGTCACGTCCGCCTTGGTGATGTAAGCGGAAGTGACGCTAGATAAACATTAGGCAGCGTGCACGGACACCCACGCGGCTTTTCCCCGAAGGCTTACCGCTGTGATCTGTAGCCTGCAGCGGTAAGCCACGAACTTGGACTGCCAGCACGAGTGAAGAGGATGGAAATTTCAACAGCTGCACGGACTTCTGCCGCGGCTTTTTCCCGGAGGCTTACCGCTGATCATCTGTAGCCTGTAGCGGTAAGCCCATTGCACAACATTCAGAGTCAGAGAGGGACGGGCTGCGGGGACACGGGGGACAAGATAGGAGGACAGAGGGATTGAAAATCAGCAGGACATGGGACAAGATAGAGGAGGATACGAGGAAACAGACACATAATAGAGGACAGAGGAACGGCACAGCACAGTAACAGGACACAGGGGGGCAAGATAGAGGAGGAATGAGGGAAGGGGCAAGAGAGAGGAGGACAAAAATGGGCATGGAATAGAGGGACAGCAGCAGAACACAGAGGACAAGATAGAGGAGTACAGGGGAACAGGACAGAACACGGGGACATGATACAGGAGGACAGGGACACGGGGACAAACAAGAACACAAGGGACACAGGATGACACGAGGGTGACACTAAATATACAAAGGGGGCACAAGGACAAAGGAGGTACGAGGAGGACATAATTGGGGAGGGGAGAAGATCCACAAGATGCCCCTGTACCATGGATGCACCATATTTAGTATTTTTTTTTCCCCCGTTTTTGTTCTCTAAATATAGGTGCGTCTTATGGTCCGGAGCGTCTTATGGTCCGAAAAATACGGTACTGCAACATGTAACTCCAGTGTTCTTTTTTCAGATTTGTTTATGGTAAAAGTTCACATCATTTTTCTCACCAATGACCTTGAAAATTAGCCCATTTAGGAGCTTTAGATTTCTTCACAGAGGTTTCCTAATACTAAAATGTATTCTGATCTTCATCAAAATATTGATAGCAAGCACAGTCTTATTTAACAAAAAAGGGCCTTCTTTCAGTGTCACAACTTTGTTGATTAAAGTGGGATTAAACTCTATAAACTTTAACATTTAAATACCTACTCTTAGGTACATAAAAACACATATTAAAGCATTACATGTTTGTAAAAATGTTTACTTTTGATGCAGAAATTGGCAAATGCAATTATTGCAGGCTAGAAGTTCTCTGCCTGGTCTCTTTACTTTGCTGCCCCTCCCTCTTCTGCTGAATTGAATTTCTAAGGCAATGTGTCTCCTCTAGCAGAGGAGGGAGGAGGAGCAGTGGTAAGAGATCAGGCAGGGAGCTTATTATGGCTGGAAATTATTACATGTGCAGATTAGCTGAAATTAGCAAAGAAGTACAAAATTAAATTGAAAGTAAACACACAGGGAATGCTTTCAAATGTTCTTTTATGTACCCAAGAGTATGTACATTTTAGTTTATGGAGTTGAATCCCACTTACATTAACAAAGATGTAACACTGAAAATGTCCCCATTTGTTAAGTAAGACTGTGCTTGCAATCATTATTTTTAAAGAAGATCAGATCACATTTTAGGAACCATCCGTGGAGAAATCTACATTTCCTAGATTCCTAAAGTGTCAACAAACTATTGCTCACAACTGCAATTATTTACCTCTTCTAAAGTGTTTTTGAAAAGCTCTATAGACATGCTGTAACCAGTGCTTTGGGATGCATGCCTGCCTTTTCAGGAACATAAAAAATTGTTTGCAAATATCCTCTCTGTGATCTGAAATGATGTAAAGATGATGTCTTGTGATTTCAAAAATTTGTAAAAGATGGCAAATGGTATATGAAAACTAATACCACATGTTAAATACAGTTAGGTTCATAAATATTGGACAGAGACAGCATTTTTCTAATTTCCGTTATTTAATTTGTCTAACTACTCTTGAGCCCGTGAAATAAAGGGATTGTGTTAAAAAAAATTGTACTCCGCCTTGTGTTAAAAAAGATTTGATAGTAGTACTAGTGGAAAATTGCATGGACTCTAGTTATACTAAGTTCCAAGATCTGCACTGAATCTAATTAAACTGATCATAGGCTCAGGATACAGAGAATTATATAAAGCATTTTTGCATTTTGTATTTATTGGGTTTAGAAGTTTGGTGGGTTTTATAATCAGGAAACTATGAAACATTACATATTACAAATGGAATTTTACAAATTATGAAAAACATTTTTTGAAACTCTATATGCTGGTGTAATGGGCACTTGTTATACAGTAAATTCAAGAAACATCTTGCTGCCTGTCCAGCATTCCCACACTCTGACTCTACTGCTGCTCATCTAGAGGTCCCACACCTTTGCACCCCTAATGTTCATTCAAAGGTCTTGTAGCCTGATGCACCTGATGCTTATCCAGATTCCCTGCACCCTAAACCCAGCGTTTGTCCAGAGATCTTGAAACCCAAATTTTGTTCTTACAATAATACTTCAATGTACCTGAATCTGCACTCGCTCATTGTACTCACCTTAGTAATGGTTGCACAGTCAGGTATGAAGTGCAAGGCATCGATGTATAAATCAAAGCACTCATCTTGTGTTGTGGAATATGGCAATAGTGTTGTCTCATCATGTTGCACCCAGGGTGGTATCAAGGACAGATCATGTTCTTCTGTGTTCCTAAATATAAGGTGTAAACACAAGCATACATTTATACATGTCCACAATTCTTTCAATTTACTTGTAATTAACACAATGGGATACATTGGTAAAGAAAAGCACACTTTAGGATATGCTGTCCACCAGAATTTCCATTTCCACCATGTTCACCAGGTAAAATAAAAATTGCCCTAGTCAAATCCAAACAGTGCAGGAATGGCAGTGACTGACTGCCTTTTCCTGTGCAGTGTGTAATTATTCTCTTTTTTAAAGTGGACCTGAACTCTTGCACTGGACACTGGACAGACGGAAAACATATAGAAATGCACCCTGTGCGTACTTAAAGAGTTTAGCCTGTCTAATCCCCCCTCATCTGTGACTAAGCACAAGTTGTAATTTGTTCCCTTAGCTGTGTCAGCTGACTGCAATAGCAGAGAGCTAATTTGTAAACAGAGGATGTTAACAATACGTCAGCTTTCATGAAAGCAGGGAGTAGACAAACTGCAGATTTATTGCAGAATTTGTATCAGCTGTAACAAATAATTTTTTGTCTTTAAAGGTTATTATGCTGTTGCTTATCTTTTAAAGCTGAGATGAAGTTTTGAGTTCAGGTCCGCTTTAATAGGAAGCATTGTCCAAATGATGCCTGTATGTGGACAGCACTGGAGGAAGTACTTGTATTATTTCATGGCATTTATTAGAAGTTTGTCTTATTAAAAAGCTACATAGCAAAATACTAGACGGATATTCAAGTAAAACAACACGGATGTACAGAATTACATGGTAACAGTTCTTTTCTCCAATTTTATCAGTTACTGTCAATGCAGAAAACAAATAATGACATAAAATAAGATCTAAAAATAAGAATAATTTGTATATTCATGTGAAATGCAAGCAAAACATGATTATCCTGCCAAAATCCCTACTGGAAGGTTTTTAAGGGTTTTTTAGTAAAACAGCCCAGCAGTAATTTTTAGTCAAACCTTGACTCAAAAGCTAGAAGAAAGTCAATTTGAATAGGAAAAAAAACACTAACTTATAAAGCTCAGAAGCAGTCCTGGCAAGTTAAACATTCATAACTTAAATCACTGATCTTGCCAAGAAAATTCTGCCTGTATTACAACTTTATTAAAAATATCACAGAAGAAAAAAATCACAGTAGAAAGGTTAATTCAGTAAAATGAGAGAGCTGTTTAAACTTTTTATGCAAGGTAGTCTGCATACTGTCTACTAGTAAATACATATGTATAATTTAACATTTCCTTTCTTACGTATTGTCTTTACTTGAATTAATACTTTTGTATCCATAATCCTTTGTTGGATCATATACTGTAAATCCAATAGTTGGTTCATATGATCCTAGAATAGAATAATGAAGAAAAATGTTAGATCCGCTGGACATAGAGGCTATATTTTATTTACACTCTAGGATAATTTATGTTCACTATTCAATTGAGATAGAATCAGGGCTGAGTCTCCACATTTCCAAATTTCCTATGTATATCATTTAGGTTTATTGTAGTACTGCTGTGACAGATGATAAGCATGTAGACCAAGAATTTTGACTTAACTTTCCATGTAAGTCATTAAGAAACAATTATATTGAGAGGATAAGCATTGCAGCAACCAGGGTTTTTGAAGGGGGGGGCAGCAATAACAGCTTACATAGCTCTCTCTATTGAGAGGTGTATTTAAACATACAACTCTATCTAGAATGCTTATGTTTGGTTTTGTGAATTGACTTGGAAAGGGTTAGAACGTTTGTAACATTTTTAATGCAATGTGTGTTCTCACAAGCATTATAACTTTCTCACAAAATTACAAAAAAAAATATCATCATTGCTGTTTTATTGCAGACATTCTGCTTTTTGCAGTTCAACCACAGCAATAATGCAGTAAAAAACAGCAAAAAGTTTTTTTTAACTCTTCCTGGTTCTACAAAGCTACAATAAAATATTTTTCTAGAGTTCCAATTTAATGTGAAATTCTACTTGCACAAAACTTATTTTTAATGTATTAGTGATGTACACATTTGTTGTAAGTTTAAGGGAACCTATGATTTGAAGAAAAAAAAAAAAAGATACTTACGTAGAGCAAAGCCTTGGAGCCCACCACTGCAATGCAGGATCCCTCCAAACAAATCCAACAAGAACATCTTGGAAATGTTCTTGTGGCAGTGCTCCCTTCTGTGTATGATTATGGCCGTACTGGGTTCCGGCCAGGGACGGTGGGGTTGAGGAGGATACAGGAAGCATCTGGACCATCCATAGGTTTCCTTCCAAATGGGTATGTAACTTTATTTTAAAAGTTACGGGTTCACTTTAATTTTACTTACTAATACATTTCCTGGTGCCTAAGTCAGCATACCTATGGATTCTTTTCCCCTCCAAATACCTCCACTGGACCCATAGACAATAAAAGATTTGACTATTGAGCCTATCATCATTCTTTTTTTTTCTCTGTCCTCCCCTGGACTCCTTTTACTTCCTTTACTCACTATCGTCAATAAAACTTCAAAATGTATCCTTTTCTCTAGTTGTTGTCTCTGTAATGAGCTGCCAACACCATCCTTCCCAAAGGTCTAAGTCTCATTACATATGAAGACTAAATGTCAGCCTTCTAAGCCATAGAAGAAGCTGCACTTACTCTTCCATGGTTTGTGTTCCTCTACCGTGACTATGACATGCATGTCAGGAGCCTTCTCTTACTACTTTTTCCCAATATCCCATTTAGCCAGAATTTTGTACTAGGCATCAAAAACTAACCATAGAATTCAAGGTGTTTCCAGCAGTGTGAGTATATGATGCCATCTAGCTGCTAAATATTTTTTAGTAATGTTTGTTGCTATCATTTTCATGTTTGCAATGGTGAGCTGTATCTGTTTTTTATGTCCAGGGTAATTGGCTAATAAAGGTATGTGAGATTATTGTATCTGTCAGTGCTATGTGCCATTACATTATTTTTGTTTCTATTTATGGTTGTTTTCCTGTTCTTGCATGAGTAATTAGCTATGCAGAGCAGAAATACTTGTTACTTATTTTATGCAGATGAAGACAGCAGCTTTGACTTTGACAGACTCTGTTAGGATCATAGTAAGGACCTGTACACCATATGCACAAAACACAAGGTAAACACATTGTAATAATGCTTGCTGTTAGCCCTAGTAATGGTAGTAACACATGCAGGGCAGTGCGGCCCTGCAATAGCCCTAACGTCTATTTTTAATTTTATCCTTTAGTTATATATAACATTATCATACATACTACACATTATTACTAGATTATATACAAATATGATTATTGAATTAAAGGGCTGAAAATTACTTTTGTTTTAACCACTTGAGGACCACAGTGGTAAACCCCCCTAAAGACCAGGCACATTTTAACTAAAATGGTCACTGCAGCTTTAAGGCCAAGCTGCAGGACCGCACAACACAGCACACGAGTGATCCCCCCCCCCCTTTTCCCCCCACCAACAGAGCTCTCTGTTGGTGGGGTCTGATCGCCCCCAAGTTGGTTTTTTTTTTTTTATATAAATATTTATCTCCATTTAAAAAAAAAATGCTTTTTTTTTTGTTATTCCCTCCCTCCCTCCCTGCACCCAGTCAATCATGCGATCGGCTGTCATAGGCTTCTGCCTATGAGAGCCGATCGCTCTCTTGTCCCCCAGGGGACTGTCCCCAGTACAGCGCTGCTGCTGATCGCAAGTAAATAGATGGCGATCACACCTTCTAACAGTCTCCCGAGCGGCAATAGCCGCTTGGAGACTGAACAGGGGGCGGATGTCCGCCCTCCGAGCATGAGATGCGCGTGCAGCGTGCACACGATCTCATGCAAATTAGAGCCCCAGGACTTGACGCCAATTGGCAATAGGCGGTCCTGGGGCTGCTGCCGCAGCCACGCCCATCAGCATTAGCCGGTCGGCAAGTAGTTAACCTTCTTAGCGGTATGGACGAGCTCAGCTCATCCATTACCGCCGGAGGGCGCCGCTCAGGCCCCGCTGGGCCGATTTTGCTAGTTTGTTTTTTAAATCACGCAGCTAGCACTTTGCTAGCTGCGTGGGGGATTCGATCGCCGCCGCTTGCCGCCGATCCGCCGCTACCCGACACGAAAGGAGCCCCCCCCCCCGCATACCCCATGCGCAGCCTGGCCAATTAGTGCCAGGCAGCACTGCGGGGTGGATCAGGACTCCGGATGATGTCACAACATCGATGACGTCGATGACATCATCACGATCTTCGCCATGGTGACGGGGGAAGCCCTAAAGGAAATCCCGTTCAGAACGGGATTTCCGGACGGGCTAATGCAACGGCGGCAATCGAAGGGTAGGGAGGGAAGCCGCAGGCAGGGGGGAATCATGTAGCTAGCGCTAGGCTAGCTACATGATTTAAACAATAAAAAGCAAAAAATAGTGCTGCGCTGCCACCCTGGCGATGTTGATAAAATGCCAAGGTGGTACGATAAAAGTAGGCCAACAAGTGAAAAATTATTTGAACCAGAGAATCCTAAAGATTTCTGCTGCAGAACATTTATTAACACCAACATTTATTAACACCAACAACGCTTTATATACTGCAATACAGTTGTTACTTAATCAGCATAGCACTTTTAATTACCTGCTTTGCTAATACCTGAAGTGCTCTCATTAATATTGTCAGGCTCTTTCCCAGGATGTAATGATAAACGTGATGAGAACTCCCTCGGTTTCCATATTTCTTGAGTGCTCTTTTCTTCCTTTTCAAAAGCATCAACTTTTGTCCATCCGATAGCTTGGGGAGCTTAAAAAAACAAGAATTAATTAAATGAATTAAAAAGAAATGGGTTGACACTTTAGTGTACATAGCACAGGAGCATCAGTAGAAGTGAAAAAAAACGTTTGGCATGTATGCATAAATCATATGTATGTTTATAGGATACTTATTTTTACTATTTTAATTACTTCTATTCCCTTCCCTTGCCACAAATTGTCCCTCTCCATTCTTATTGGCTTGTGATAAGTCTTTTTGTAAAGTAAACAAATGGAACAACATGGTTGTATATTAAACATAGTGAAACTCAGTAGTTCAAAAATGTGACATTATGGATCAGTGATTTGTTTTATATTAATTCAATTATACCTAAGTATAAATAAATTAACACTTACTAAAAGTAAAGTAAACTTATGAAAATATTATACACATGTCTGTCTTAGATTTGCTCCATGACTACCTTTATTATAATTGTATTTTTTTCTGATATTGGTTTGGCATAATGGTATCCACTTCTCCTTCCCTCACTAAAATACCCTATTGGAGGATAGTGGCACAAGAATGAGCGGACTGGTAGACATCCTTGTATAGATGCTTTGCAGGGGGTGCTTTTGAAACAATATTAAGAAACGTTGAGAATCTCTCTCATTAATAATCCAAAACCTGTCGATAAGAAGTTCAGATTATAATGCCAACTTTTAGTCACAGCTACAAAGAAAGTAAAAGCATATACAGTTTGTTTACTCTGGGGCAAATGTATGTACATGTACATTTGTGTTTTACATTTTTTCACCATGGTGCCCCTTTAAGACCTGTTGTATAGAAAGTATTTGCTTACTACCCATGGCAACTAGTCAAATTCCTTGCTTTATTACAAATTACCACTATAAAAATGACCATTGGAAGCAGTACAAAAGTTTCAGGAGAACTAGCACTTTCAGATTCACCTAGGTGGTCCGATGCAAGGGACTAATAATAATATAACATGGGCCTAGTAAAAGGTTGCTGGAAGGATTCCATCTTTGAGAGAATTGGTATAGAGGCTTTGTAGTTTTGGGGCATATTTCTCATGATAGCATTTGTAAAAGGATTGTAGTCAGAGCCAGGGTATTTGTGACTGGGAAATGACTACATCAATAGACCTTAATTCACCACTGAAAAACATAGAAACAACAAAACATCCTGAGAAACATTCTTCCACTGCTGCTATATTAACAAGAAAACTGAACTACACAGCAGCCTTGATTCCCCCAAGAATCCTAAATGCAAGACTTCAATAAAAAGGGGATTATTTACATCCTTATCCTGGAATCCATACCTTTTTTTAAAGGCAGCCTTAAAACATGTAATATCAGCCATTGTTTAGGTTTAATGCAGACCTCCAATGTACATTACATATTCAGTGGGTCTCTTGCTCCTATAAAGTTATAAATTATCTACTGGGTCTTATTGTGAATCCGTCCCGGAGCTCTGTGTTCACCGCTTTCTGGCATGTAGCCCTGTCTCCTGCTAAGAAATGCCATGGTGTTTTCTCCAGTAGAGAAACAAGTTGACTTTTTTTTTCTTACCATTTTCTTTTTCTGTTTGTAAATATTAGGGCTAACTTGGGGATCTGGCCATAACACATATAACTTTTAGACCGGTGTTTCAGGCTTTTGGGCCTTTTTAATTTCTACTCACTGTCCCAAAGGGATAAATTATGGGAGCAGCTTCTGGCTGATGAAGAAAACAGAACACTTGCAAGCACCTTTTGTTTAGGAAAAGTAAAATTACATTTGGCAAGAAGGTGGCTTTTTGGCCCCTTCAAAAATCCAAGTGGTTTTGGTTAATCACACCCACAAATAGATTGCAACCAAACAGGTAACATACAGTATTATATGGATGGAATCTGTGCCATTTTATGAAATGCCTCCGTCCTCAGTTTGTAAAGTTATTCATTCTACAAACAAGTTTATCTGCCCTTTTTCCTGCTTCTTCATGTTAGTATGTTGTATATTTGCACAGGATGCCAGCTTTCACAATAGCCAGCACATCCACTAAACAAGACAGACAGTATTTAAACAAAGTTCATTAAGTAATTTTAATCCTATGTATGCTTATTCCTGCTAGTGCACTTTAGCACGTCTTTAGCAAGAGAAGACTTGTCCTAAAATAAATCCAAGTGAATCTCACACTACATCCTTTGTGTAAGTGAATATAATTAGTTATTAAAAAAAAGTACACACCTATTTCTCCAGAAATGTGAAGGGCCTGTAATAAAAGAAAAGGCCTTTCTCTGGATTCTTTATAATTGGTATAATCTGAAAGGTCTTTTGATTCAAATTCAAACTTATCTGAAATAAAAAGAATAAGCAGAGTTAATTGAGATGGTATAGTTCCAGTATAAATAACAACAACCATATATTATTTGAAATTATTTAAGCACATTCAATGAAACCTATGTGCACTACGAGGATCATTTAGTAGTTGCTTAAGGCACAGACAAACTAGGTAGGAGACAAGATCGCCATCTGCTAGATAGGGCACCACATAACCACGTCAAGTACTCTGTTCATCTGGAATTCTTATTTGCATCTGCTTGTTAAGAAGGGGTGGGTTCTTAATTTGTTAACATCTATAGAAGTGCCCCTGATTAGTATAAGAATGATGACCATACATTGTACCATATAACAGCCATGATTTTCCAAGTGATCCAAAAAATATTTTGGTACATTTCTCTATCTATGAAGTTTTCAAGCAAAAGAGTGTCAATCAGGCACCTGGTCAGATATTCATCCCTTTGGTTATAGGAGTTTGATGTATCTATTCCACTGCTGTTGTATTATTGGTAATACCACCACAACCACCACATTAGATGATGTATCAGCCTTGTTAAAAGTACAGTATCAAAATGTGGTCAATGTGTATCTTCAAATTTTACTCAAAGCCTTCTGTGTATTAAAACATTTGCAGAATGTTTTTAAATGTATTTCTTTTGCAATAACATTTATAGAAGCTTTGGCCATTTTAAGGAAAAGTCTCTCCGTGGTCACATTGTATAGAAAAACATGCTGCCAAGCGCTGGTTTAAGCTGAAGGTCTATATCAAATCTCAGCAAATCTACATAAAGTAAAAAATCTTAGTAAACTACTGTATGGTCAAACTCAAGGCCAAAGCCCCTTATATTTGAATGAACAATCAAAGGTCAGTATTAGTGCAATAAAGGTAAATAGATTAATTCCTCACATCCCATGAAAGATGCTAATCATTGATCCAGGGCCATTGCGATATTTAATGAGGAGGAATACACAAATAAGTGTTTGAAAGAATATAAATTTGTCAGTCAGGTCATCTATTTAATTAAAATCCAAATGTATTTGTCAAAATTGCACATCATATTAAAAGTTGTATATATAAAAACACAAGACAATTCTAGACAACACATAGGGTTAATATACCCATTTTATGCAAACTATCAACGCATTGTCGGTGGTCATTTACTTTAAAGCCCACATAGACAGGATGAAACTCTTATTTTGGGGAAGGACCTGTAAACATTCTACCACCAATCCCCAGTTGAGCATAGTGCCCAGAAGTAGTATTACACATTACATAATTTAGTTGTAGATCAACCAATTAGATTTTGCTCCTCAATGTGTTTTGTGAACATAAGCCAAGTAGAGTTCATTCCTTCAGGAGTTTATATTCTTTATTTACATAATAAGCCGATTTCACTCAGGATAAGTAGTTTAATAATAAGTCTTTTCTTAAAGGAAATATCCAGGGACTATGGGGCCAAAATAAAAAATCCAAATCCACTTACCTGGGGCTTCCTCCAGCCCGTGGCAGGCAGGAGGTGCCTTTGCCGCCGCTCCGCAGGCTCCCGGTCTCCTCCGGTGGCAGACCTGACCTGGCCAGCTTCCTGATCGGCCCTCTTCTGTGCTTCAATGATGTCTCTTCTGCGCTCCACGCGGGTGCGCTGACGTCATCCGGGCTGTACTGCGCAGGTGCAGAACTACTGCGCCTGCGCAGTACAGCCCGGAGGACGTCCGATGACGTCAGCACGCCCGCGTGGAGCGCAGAAGAAACCGTTATTGAAGCGCAGAAGAGCCCGACCTGGCAGCTGGCCTGGCCAGGTCGGGTTGGCCACCGGAGAAGACCGGGAGCCTGCGGAGCGGCGGCGAGGGCACTTCCTGCCTGCCACGGGCTGGAGGAAGCCCCAGGTAAGTGGATTTGGATTTTTTATTTTGCCTGAACCTTCCCTTTAAAGGTCCATCCATAGACAGGTCAGAACCTAGAACAATATAAGAGGTTGAAACACGATATAAAAAAAAACTATTCTGTTAGGAAACCAGTTAGTACTGCTTTAAAGAACAGCTTGGCACCAATACTTAGCAGCACTTCCCAAACATTTTCTATCTCAATTGATTGATAGTGTCCCTTTAAGCACAATTATTTTATAAAGTTTATGTACTTTAAAAAATTGACCTTTGTGGGATGTACTGTAATTCAAAATATGTGTACTTTAAACACATGCAAAATTAGTAGACCCTGAATTTAATCTTTAAAGAGGAACCGTGACCAAGAATTAAACTTCATCCCAATCAGTAGCTGATACCCCCTTTTACATGAGAAATCTATTACTTTTCACAAATGGATCATCAGGGGGCTCTGTATGGCTGATATTGTGGTGAAACCCCTCCCACAAGAAACTCTGAGGACCATGGTACTCCTGGCAGTTTCCTGTCTGTGAACCTGGTTGCATTGTGGGAAATAGCTGTTTACAGCTGTTTTCAACTGCCAAAACAGCAAGCAGCAGCTACATCACCTTCCAGCAGTAAAAATGTCACCATGTGATAAATGTCAGAATGTAAATCTGGTATTTAAAAGATTTTACAATGGGAAAACACTGACTAAATCATTTATACATAATTATTGTAAAAATTAAGCACTTTTTTTATTACATTATTTTCACTGGAGTTCCTCTTTAAGTAATCTATAAAAGTTATACACACACATAGACACCTACACATACAAAACATTATAAACATTGTGTATACTGTTAAACTGAAAATCTCTACCGTTAAAAGACAGTGTAACTGACTGAGAATTGGGAAATACAAATCTATGGACATAATAACAAGATTGTATTTAGAGTTTATGATGGTGGCCCTAACCTTATTCACTAATGCAAGTTAGATAAATTAAAATGTATTATACTTGTAAGCTGAATTTTAAACATTTGAATACAAAAAAAAAAAAAAAAAATGAATAAAAAAATATTTTTTGCATCAACATTGTGATCTGTAATAGTTTCTGCAGCATTATAACCACACAAAGTATGATAAACGATAATAGGATACTACTGTGATTATATAAACATGTACCCAGCTCCACAACAGTCAGCCACAAATGCTCAATTGTTCTCCAGCAAAACTATCACCGCAGACCAGAATGCCAAGTAGCTCCACAGAGCCCATTAATAATTTTCTCTCTAGCAAGAGGTTTAAATTCTGAAACCCCTTTTAACCTCTAACAATATAAATAAGTAAATGAATTTCCTTAAGGCGGCAAAGAAAATAAGTGCTTATGTATGTAAATGTAGTCAAATGGATTCATACTTATACTGATTGTTCATGCTGATTCTGATTACTGTAAAGCTGAAGGCTGGAAAGCCATTTCATCTTGATGTCAAAGAAGCTTCATATCATCATCTGGCTGCATACAGGTCAGGTGAGGTGTGGCAATGTATTTCATGAAGAATATCATAGTGTTGCTCACTGGATTGCTCTGAATATTATTGCAACTGAACAAAAGTGAGAAAAAAAAAAGAAAAAAAGTGTGTGTGTGTGTGTGTGTGTGTGTATGTATGTATATACAGTATCAATATAATATATATATATATATATATATATATATATATATATATATATATATATATATATATATACACATACACGCACGCACGCACGCACGCACGCACGCACGCACGCACGCACACACACACACACACACACACACACACACACACACACACACACACACATTGCAATCAGTGCCGGGTCAAGGTCCTCCAGCACCCAAGGCTGAGACACCAAAGTGCGCCCCTCCATTCCTCCCACCCCAGCCATCACACACTGATTGCTAATAGACTAAGAGTCACCAAATTCCCCAACACCTTAAAGAGAACCCGAGGTGTGTTTAAAGAATGTTATCTGCATACAGAGGCTGGATCTGCCTATACAGCCCAGCCTCTGTTGCTATCCCAAACCCCACTAAGGTCCCCCTGCACTCTGCAATACCTCATAAATCACAGCCATGCTGTGAGGCCGTGTTTACATCTGTAGTGTCAGTCTCAGCTGCTCCCCCGCCTCCTGCATAGCTCCGGTCCCTGCCCCCGTCCCTTCCCTCCAATCAGCAGGGAGGGAAGGGAGGCAGGTGGGGACCGGAGTTCTGCAGGAGGCGGGTAGAGCAGCAGACTGACACTATAGAGATAAACACAGCCAGCTCTGACAAGCTGTTTGTCAGCAGCGTGGCTGTGATTTATGAGGGATTGCAGAGTGCAGGGGGACCTTAGGGGGGTTTGGGATAGCAACAGGCTGGGCTGTATAGGCAGATCCAGCCTCTGTATGCAGATAATATTCTTCAAACCCACCTCGGGTTCTCTTTAATCTCTAGTTATCTGGCTTGCAGTCACTGCCACATATCTCCTTTTCTTATTTCTCTCTGCTTTGAAAATAGGGGAATGATAGCTGAGCGAGTTGTGCGCCCCCTCCTACACTGCGCCCTGAGGCTGGAGCCTCTCTTGCCTCTGCCTCGGCCCGGCCCTGATTGCAACCACCAGTAGCTACAACACTAAAACTGACATTAACACTGACAGAGTACGTGAATAAATTGATCATCTAGTTACAATAGCACTTGCTAGGGACAGAATTATATTAGGCAGCAAGTCAATGGTTAATTCTGTAAGATGATGTGCTGGCAGCAGGGAAAAGGGGCAAGCTTATGGACCTGAGTGACTTTGACAAAGGCCAATAAGTGAACGCTAGATAACTGGGTAAGAGTATCTTCAAAACAGCAGATTCTGTGGGTAATTTAACCACTTAAGGACTGCAGTCATAAAACCCCTTAAAGAAAACCTGAACTGAAAATTAAAATTCAAAATAAGCATACACAAGTCATACTTACCTCCTGTGTAATCTACTCCTCAATCTCTTTCTCCTCTCCTGCGTCCTGTTTGTCCACTGTGATCAATGGAATTCTCCGTCCTCCATTTTGAAAATGGCCATTACCCCATAACAGTTTCCTGGTCAGCACACTGTTAAACTGTAACATCGCCCACTTGAGCCATATGGAAGCATGGACACATCAGTTCTCCTCTCACCTGTAACTGACAGCAACTGATATATAACTGACAGCAGCTGATATATTTCATTTCTGACAAAATCTTGTCAGAACTGGAAGGGATCACTGTTAGAAGAAAATTGTGAGCTTCTGAGAGGAACGGATAGCGAGGTAACTATGTAATGTTCATTTGAAGTTACTTCATGTGTTTATTTTAAATAATTTTACTCAGTACAGGTTCCCTTTAAGGACCAGAGCCTTTTTTTCCATTCAGACCACTGCAGCTTTAACGGTTTATTGCTCGGTCATACAACCTACCACCTAAATGAATTTTACCTCATTTTCTTGTTTACTAATAAAGCTTTCTTTTGGTGCTATTTGATTGCTGCTGCGATTTTTAGTTTTTATTATATTCATCAAAAAAGACATGAATTTTGTCAAAAAAATGATTTTTTTTTAACTTTCTGTGATAAAAGTTGTCAAATAAAGTAAAATTTCTGTATACATTTTTGTCCAAATTTATTGTGCTACATGTCTTTGATTTAAAAAAAAACAACATTCAGTGTATATTTATTGGTTTGGGTAAAAGTTATAGCGTTTACAAACTATGGTGCAAAAAGTGAATTTTCCCATTTTGAAGCATCTCCGACTTTTCTGAGCACCTGTCATGTTTCAGGAGGTGCTAAAATTCCAGGATAGTATAAATACCCCCCAAATGACCCCATTTTGGAAAGAAGACATCCCAAAGTATTCACTGAGAGGTATGGTGAGTTCATAGAAGATTTTATTTTCTGTCACAAGTTAGCGGAAAATGACACTTTGAGACAAAAAAAAAAAGTTTCCATTTCTGCTAACTTGTTTTTTTTGTCACAAGTTAGTGGAAAATGACACTTTGTGAAAAAAAAAATCAATTTCCGCTAACTTGTGACAAAAAAGAAAATCTTCTATAAACTCACCATACTACTAACGGAATACCTTGGGGTGTCTTCTTTCTAAAATGGGGTCTCTTGTGGGGTCCCTATACTGCCCTGGCATTTGAGGGGCCCAAAACCGTGAGGAGTAGTCTGGAATCCAAATGCCTCAAAATGACTGTTCAGGGGTATAAGCATCTGCAAATTTTGATGACAGGTGGTCTATGAGGGGGCAAATTTTGTGGAACCGGTCATAAGCAGGGTGGCCTCTTAGATGACAGGTTGTATTGGGCCTGATCTGATGGATAGGAGTGCTAGGGGGGTGACAGGAGGTGATTGATGGGTGTCTCAGGGGGTGATTAGAGGGGAAAATAGATGCAATCAATGCACTGGGGGGGTGATCGGAAGGGGGTCTGAGGGGGATCTGAGGGTTTGGCCGAGTGATCATGAGCCCACACGGGGCAAATTAGGGCCTGATCTGATGAGTAGGTGTGCTAGGGGGTGACAGGTGGTGACAAGAGGTGATTGATGGGTGTCTCAAGATGTAATTAGAGGGGGGAATAGATGCAAGCAATGCACTGGCGAAGTGATCAGGGCTGGAGTCTGAGGGCGTTCTGTGGGTGTGGGCGGGTGATTGGGTGCCCTAGGGGCAGATAGGGGTCTGATCTGATGGGTAGCAGTGACAGGTGGTGACAGGGGTTGATTGATGGGTGATTAATGGGTAATTAGTGGGTGTTTAGAGGAGAGAACAGATATAAACAATGCACTTGGGAGGTGATCTGACGGCAGGTTTGCGGGCGATCTGATGGTGTGGGTGGGTGATCAGATTGCCCGCAAGGGGCAGGTTAGGGGCTGATTGATGGGTGGCAGTGACAGGGGGTGACAGGGGCTAATTGATGGGTGATTGACAAGTGATTGACAGGTGATCAGTGGCTTATTACAGGGAAGAACAGATGTAAATAATGCACTGGCAAATTGATAAGGGGGGGGGGGTCTGAGGGCAATCTGAGCATGTGGGCGGGTGATTCGGTGCCCGCAAGGGGCATATTAGGGTCTGATCTGATGGGTAACAGTGACAGGTGGTGATAGGGGGTAATTGATGGGTAATTAGTGGGTGTTTAGAGGAGAGAACAGATGTAAACAATGCACTTGGGAGGTGATCTGACGGAGGGTTTGCGGGCGATCTGATGGTGCGGGTGGGTGATCAGATTGCCCACAAGGGGCAGGTTAGGGGCTGATTGATGGGTGGCAGTGACAGGGGGTGACAGGGGGTAATTGATGGGTGATTGACAGGTGATCAGTGGGTTATTACAGGGAAGAACAGATGTAAATAATTCACTGGCGAATTGATAAGGGGGGGTTTGAGGGCAATCTGTGCGTCTGGGCGGTTGATTGGGTGCCCGCAAGGGGCAGATTAGGGTCTAATCTGATGGGTAACAGGGGCAGGTGGTGATAGGGGGTGATTTCCCCCCCTTCTGGAGTGATGTGTGTGAGCCAGCCCTAAACCCTATAGCTCGGGGTGACCCATACGTCACTCCTTTCCCATGCAGTGCCCCCAAGTAAATGCGTAGTAGCAGAACGCAATGGACGTTAAGGTAAGTGCCTGTTTTTAATTTTGGGAGGTGGGTGCGGATGGCCCTCCCCGGCGCTGGCCACGCTTGGGGGGGTCGTCTGCACCACCGAGCCTCCCCCTCCGGGGTGTCGCTGTGGTCCCTAGGCAGTGAGAGAGCCTGGGGCCCCGCAACCCCCCCCCCCCCCCCGGTTGTATGGGGGCATTGGGAAGCCTCCTCGTGGCGCTCCTGGATAGTGCTATGTAGCATGAACTAATTCCCGCAGGGCAACAGCTTCACTGTATTAGTTTTTGACCCTGCAAAGTTTGGCATGCGAAAGCAAATGCAATTTCGCATGAGCAATGCCTCATGATAAGCCAATTTAGCCAGATTTGCACAGCCAGACTTGTAAGGGTTAAGCTTGGTGTTGAGCATGCATAAATTTTCTTGTGGTTAGCATTTTGCAATTTCTGTCCTTTGGAGGCAGGTGGTGGATGGCTTGCTCTAGGTGGTGTGAGCCCTGGAGTGGGCTGTCTGTGCCTGTCCTCCCCCTCCTTCTGGAGTGATGTGTGTGAGCCAGCCCTGAGCCCTATAGCTCAGGGTGACCCATACGTCACTCCTTTCCCATGCAGTGCCCCCAAGTTAACGCGCAGTAGCAGAACGCAATGGACATTAAGGTAAGTGCCTGTTTTTAATTTTGGGAGGTGGGTGCGGATGGCCCTCCCCGGCGCTGGCCACGCTTGGGGGGGTCGTCTGCACCACCGAGCCTCCCCCTCCAGGGTGTCACCGTGGTCCCTAGGCAGTGAGAGAGCCTGGGGCCCCGCAGCCCCCCCGGTTGTATGGGGGCATTGGGAAGCCTCCTCGTGGCGCTCCTGGATAGTGCTATGTAGCATGAACTAATTCCCGCAGGGCAACAGCTTCACTGTATTAGTTTTTGACCCTGCAAAGTTTGGCATGCGAAAGCAAATGCAATTTCGCATGGGCAATGCCTCATGATAAGCCAATTTAGCAAGATTTGCACAGCCAGACTTGTAAGGGTTAAGCTTGGTGTTGAGCATGCATACATTTTCTTGTGGTTAGCATTTTGCAATTTCTGTCCTTTGGAGGCAGGTGGTGGATGGCTTGCTCTAGGTGGTGTGAGCCCTGGAGTGGGCTGTCTGTGCCTGTCCTCCCCCTCCTTCTGGAGTGATGTGTGTGAGCCAGCCCTGAGCCCTATAGCTCAGGGTGACCCATACGTCACTCCTTTCCCATGCAGTGCCCCCAAGTTAACGCGCAGTAGCAGAACGCAATGGACATTAAGGTAAGTGCCTGTTTTTAATTTTGGGAGGTGGGTGCGGATGGCCCTCCCCGGCGCTGGCCACGCTTGGGGGGGTCGTCTGCACCACCCAGCCTCCCCCTCCAGGGTGTCGCCGTGGTCCCTAGGCAGTGAGAGAGCCTGGGGCCCCGCAGCCCCCCCGGTTGTATGGGGGCATTGGGAAGCCTCTCCGTGGCGCTCCTGGATACTGCTATGTAGCATGAACTAATTCCTGCAGGGCAACCGCTTCGCTGTATTAGTTTTTGACCCTGCAAAGTTTGGCATGCGAAAGCAAATGCTCATGATAAGCCAATTTAGCCAGATTTGCACAGCCAGACTTGTAAGGGTTAAGCTTGGTGTTGAGCACGCATACATTTTCTTGTGGTTAGCATTAGGGTCTAATCTGATGGGTAACAGGGACAGGTGGTGATAGAGGGTGATTGATGGGTGATTGATGGGTAATTAGTGGGTGTTTAGAGGAGAGAACAGATGTAAACAATGCACTTGGGAGGTGATCTGATGGCGGGTTTGCGGGCGATCTGATGGTGTGGGTGGGTGATCAGATTGCCCACAAGGGGCAGGTTAGGGGCTGATTGATGGGTGACAGTGACAGGGGGTGACAGGGGGTAATTGATGGGTGATTGACAGGTGATCAGTGGGTTATTACAGGGAAGAACAGATGTAAATAATGCACTGGCGAATTGATAAGGGGGGGTCTGAGGGCAATCTGAGCGTCTGGGCAGTTGATTGGGTGCCCGCAAGAGGCAGATTAGGGTCTAATCTGATGGGTAACAGGGACAGGTGGTGATAGGGGGTGATTGATGGGTGATTGATGGGTAATTAGTGGGTGTTTAGAGGAGAGAACAGATGTAAACAATGCACTTGGGAGGTGATCTGACGGCGGGTTTGCGGGCGATCTGATGGTGTGGGTGGGTGATCAGATTGCCCGCAAGGGGCAGGTTAGGGGCTGATTGATGGGTGGCAGTGACAGGGGGTGATTGACAGGTGATTGACAGGTGATCAGTGGGTTATTACAGGGGGGATAGATGCATACAGTACACTGGGGGGGGGGGGGGTTGGTCTGGGGAGAATCTGAGGGGTGGAGGGGTGATCAGGAGCTCCCAGGGAGCAGTTAGGACCTAAACTAAAAAAAATAGCATTGACAGATAGTGACAGGGAGTGATTGATAGGTGATTAGGAGAGTGATTGGGTGTAAACAGGGGACTGAGGGGTGGGCAGGGGGGGGGGGGTCTGAGGGGTGCTGTGGGCGATCAGAGGGAAGGGGGGCAGGATCAGTGTGTTTGGTGCAGACTAGGGTGGCTGCAGCCTGCCCTGGTGGTCCCTCGGACACTGGGACCACCAGGGCAGGAGGCAGCCTGTATAATACACTTTGTATACATTACAAAGTGTATTATACACTTTGTATGCGGCGATCGTGTGGTTAACAACCCGCCGGTACTTCCGAACGGCCAGCGGGTTGTCGTCGCAGGTGGGCGGAGCCTATTGCCGGTGGATGCACATGCATCACTGCGCGCGATCCCCGGCCCAGAAGAGACCCAGGATCTGACGCCAATGTGCGTTACGTGGTCCTGGGCATGCCACTTTGCCGCCGCCAATTTACAGTGGGTGGTCGGCAAGTGGTTAAGGTATGCAGTGGTAACAACCACCAAAAAAGGTCCAAGGGATCAGTGAACTAGCTATTGGGTCATAAGCCCCAGACTGCAGCTTGATGCATATTGAACTATGTAGCTGCATACCTGTCAGAGTGCCCATGATCAGGGGCATAGCTTGGGGTGGGCAGGGTAGGACATGTGCCCCCGGGCGCAGGGTCCCTAGGGGTGCCCAGCCGTGAACTGAGATTTTTATTTATTTATTTATATTTCTTTATTACCCACCAGCGGGAGCGCAGAGAAGGGGAAGTGGTAGGCACAGCAGTGGGGAAGGGGGGATGTCTCCCCCCCTTCCCTCACCTTAGGGCTCCACTTCCCTCGCTCTCATCCTCCAGATATGAGCAGCGGGCGGGCGGCAGAACACTTACTCTATTCACAGCAGAGTAGATAGATCTGTGCGCCGCGACTCTGGTCTAGACTAGACCAGAGTAGCGGAGCACAGATCTTTCTACGCGCCGGGAATAGAGTAAGTGTTCTGCCACCCGCCCGCGCTCATATGTGGAGGGGAGACTGAGGGAGCCATAAGGTGAGGGAAGTGGCGGGAGACGTCCCCCCTTCCCCACCGCTGTGCCCACCGCTCTCCCTCTTCTCTGCGCTCCCCCGCTGGGGTGACACCTGGCTACCTATTCTGGGGACTACTACTATACCCCTGGCTACATATACTGGGGACATATACCCCTGGCTACATATACCGGGGACAGCTATACACCTGGCTACATATACTGGGGACATATACCCCTGGCTACATATACTGGGGACATATACACCTGGCTACATATACTGGGGACACATATACACCTGGCTACATATACTGGGGACACATATACACCTGGCTACTTATACTAGTGACACATATACACCTGGCTACTTATACTGGGGACACATATACACCTGGTTACATATACTGTGGACACATATACACCTGGCTACATATACTGGGGACACATATACACCTGGCTACTTATACTGGGGACACATATGCACCTGGCTACATATACACAGGACATATACACCTGGCTACATATACTTGGGACAGCTATACACCTGGCTACATGTACTGGGGACACCTATACCTCTGGCTACATATACTGGGGACAACTATACACCTGGCTACATATACTGGTGACATATACCCCTGGCTACATATACTGTGGACACCTATACCCCTGGCTACATATACTGGGCACATATACCCCTGGCTACATATACTGGGGACATATACCCCTGGCTACATATACTGGGCACATATACCCCTGGCTACATATACTGGGGACATATACTCCTGGCTACATATACTGGGGACAGCTATACACCTGGCTACATATACGGGACACATATACCCCTGGCTACATATACTGGGGACATATACCCCTGGCTACATATACTGGGCACATATACCCCTGGCTACATATACTGGGGACATTTACCCCTGGCTAAATATACTGGGCACATATACCCCTGGCTACATATGCTGGGCACATATACCCCTGGCTACATATACTGGGAACATATACTCCTGGCTACATATACTGGGGACACCTATACCCCTGGCTACATATACTGGGCACATATACCCCTGGCTACATATAAACAGCACATATACCCCTGGCTACATATACTGGGGACACATATACACCTGGCTACCTATTCTGGGGACACCTATAGGCCTTGTTACTTCCACTGGGGACAATTATAGACCTGGTTACCTATACTGGGGGCACCTATTTTGGGAAACCGCTGCTGCCAGATTAAGTGTATTTTGGGGAACAGTTGTCAGATTATATGTATGTTGGGGGAACCACCACTGCCAGATTATGACGGGGAACCATTGCCATAGTATCTGTATTTTGGAGGAACCTCTGCCAAATTACATGTATGTTTGGTGAAATGCTGTCAGATTACATGTATTTTGGGGGGAAACACTATGGCAGGGCTTAAACTTCCCTGGCAGACCTTTTACACCCCTGCTAAGGTCATGTATATTTGGCCCCACCCATTACCACGCCCACATTCTGGTGCATGGCCACACCCCTTTTTAGTGCAACGTGCTATGCACGCCACAGGTCCCTCCTTAGAGGGCGCATTAATAGTCTTTGTCCCCGGGCGCTGAAAGCCCTGGCTACGCCTCTACCGATGATGAGGCCTGTCCACTACTAAAGTTGCCTACAATGGGCATGTAAGCATCAGAAATAAACGATGTAGCATTGTAAGAAAGTGGCCGATGAATCACATCTTCTTTGTACTTCCAATTCCCCATATCTCAATCTGATTGATAATTTGTAGTATGTCATTGGCATTGCACTGTTGGAGGGGTTTCACCACGCTATCAGCCATATAGCCAGATGGTGGCACAGAATAGTAATAGAAAAACCCACTATAATAACACTTTTACACAACAGACACAGCAACACACACACATTAAAAATATACTTCTGTTTAAATTTGCCCCGTTTCTGAATTTTATGCACAATGTGCTGTGCATTAGTTTTAGCAAAACACCATATTGGGAGCAGGCTATTATAACAGAAGATCAGAATCCCAGTGTTAGATTTCATATACAGGGAGTGCAGAATTATTAGGCAAATGAGTATTTTGACCACATCATCCTCTTTATGCATGTTGTCTTACTCCAAGTTGTATAGACTCGAAAGCCTACTACCAATTAAGCATTTAGGTGATTTAATGAGAAGGGGTGTGGTCTAATGACATCAACACCCTATATCAGGTGTGCATAATTATTAAGCAACTTCCTTTCCTTTGGCAAAATGGGTCAAAAGAAGGACTTGACAGGCTCAGAAAAGTCAAAAATAGTGAGATATCTTGCAGAGGGATGCAGCACTCTTAAAATTATAAAGCTTCTGAAGCGTGATCATCGAACAATCAAGCGTTTCATTCAAAATAGTCAACAGGGTCACAAGAAGCGTGTGGAAAAAACAAGGCGCAAAATAACTGCCCATGAACTTAGAAAAGTCAAACATGCAGCTGCCAAGCTGCCACATGCCACCAGTTTGGCCATATTTCAGAGCTGCAACATCACTGGAGTGCCCAAAAACACAAGGTGTGCAATACTCAGAGATATGACCAAGGTAAGAAAGGCTGAAAGACGACCACCACTGAACAAGACACACAAGCTGAAACGTCAAGACTGGGCCAAGAAATATCTCAAGACTGATTTTTCTAAGGTTTTATGGACTGATGAAATGATAGTGAGTCTTGATGGGCCAGATGGATGGGCCCGTGGCTGGATTGGTAAAGGGCAGAGAACTCCAGTCCGACGCCAGCAAGGTGGAGGTGGAGTACTGGTTTGGGCTGGTATCATCAAAGATGAGCTTGTGGGGCCTTTTCAGGTTGAGGATGGAGTCAAGCTCAACTCCCAGTCCTACTGCCAGTTTCTGGAAGACACCTTCTCCAAGCAGTGGTACAGAAAGAAGTCTGCATCCTTCAAGAAAAACATGATTTTCATGCAGGACAATGCTCCATCGCACGCGTCCAAGTACTCCACAGCGTGGCTGGCAAGAAAGGGTATAAAAGAAGAAAAACTAATGACATGGCCTCCTTTTTCACCTGATCTGAACCCCATTGAGAACCTGTGGTCCATCATAAAATGTGAGATTTACAAGGAGGGAAAACAGTACACCTCTCTGAACAGTGTCTGGGAGGCTGTGGTTGCTGCTGCACGCAATGTTGATGGTGAACAGATCAAAACACTGACAGAATCCATGGATGGCAGGCTTTTGAGTGTCCTTGCAAAGAAAGGTGGCTATATTTGTCACTGATTTGTTTTTGTTTTGTTTTTGAATGTCAGAAATGTATATTTGTGAATGTTGAGATGTTAATATTGGTTTCACTGGTAAAAATAAATAATT
The DNA here is from genome assembly GCF_040937935.1 of Hyperolius riggenbachi. Taxonomy (NCBI): domain Eukaryota; kingdom Metazoa; phylum Chordata; class Amphibia; order Anura; family Hyperoliidae; genus Hyperolius; species Hyperolius riggenbachi. The sequence goes on from NC_090647.1 coordinate 279,224,131, forward strand.
GAAATGGGTATATATTTGTTTTTTGTTAAGTTGCCTAATAATTATGCACAGTAATAGTCACCTGCACACACAGATATCCCCCTAAAATAGCTAAAACTAAAAACAAACTAAAAACTACTTTCAAAAATATTCAGCTTTGATGTTAATGCGGTTTTTGGGTTCATTGAGAACATGGTTGTTCAATAATAAAATTATTCCTCAAAAATACAACTTGCCTAATAATTCTGCACTCCCTGTAGTGTTGGCCCTTTAACTGCGTATTTCCCACAAAAAAAGAAAGCTGGTTCTGATACCTAACCTGCCATTGCAGCTGCAGATAAAGCAGACTCCATGTTTCCAGGTGATTAGTCTAAGCTGCCCAATATCTATGTTACTTCTACTGGAAGAAAGGATCCTTCTTGCCAGCTAGCAGTGAAGAATTGACATATTAAACATAGCAAAATAGAAGCTGTAACAACTACAAATGTGCTAAAGAATATATCTCAGTCTAAACTATACAATAAAAGTGGAATTTACCTTCCCAGTAATCTGTAAGTTTGGTATAAGACCTGATAAGCATGTATGCATATATGTGTGCATGTAGTTTATCTCCTGAAAAGCTGGTGGCACAGAAAAATATTAAAATGTTTCTATACAACGGTGCTACTGTAATTAAATAACCAACATACAGTTTATACTTTTTTTTCAATAGGTGTCCTTTAAAATAAACTTGAATATTTTAAATTAATATAAAACTAAGCCAAATTATTGTTTTGCTTTGCATTTCAATATCAATATCCTTAAAGAGAATCTGTATTATTAAAATCGCACAAAAGTAAACTTACCAGTGCGTTAGGGGACATCTCCTATTCCCCTCTGTCACAATTTCGCTGCTCCCCGCCGCATTAAAAGCAGCCAAAAACAGTTTTAAAAAGTTTGTTTATAAACAAACAAAATGGCCACCAAAACAGGAAGTAGGTTAATGTACAGTATGTCCACACATAGAAAACACATCCATACACAAGCAGGCTGTATACAGCCTTCCTTTTGAATCTCAAAACATCATTTGTGTGTTTACCTTCTGTCCCCTGCAGCTATCATCCACTGAAGAGTGACAGCTCTGCCCCTGTCTGTAATTCCTCAGTATGTGTCAGCCAGCTCCTTTCACAGCCTAACAGAGGAGGATTTTGATCCAGCTCTCTTCTCTCACTGATATCAGAGAGCAGAGACGCTGCTGACTTATGTAAATAACACACACACGGGAGTGTGCATAGAGGGGCCTGGAGGGGGCGTGCATAGCAGATCACACTGAAGAGTTGGCAGCCTTCCAGACACAGGGCAACAATTCCGACAGGGGAAAGATACATTGATTTATTACAGAGACGGTGATAGTAGAAAGTGCTGCAGTAAACCAGAGCACATTAGAATAGGTTTAGGAACTTGTAGGATGGTAGAAAACAGGATGAAATTTTTGTTACAGAGTCTCTTTAAGGTGCCAATCGGTTATTATACCTCTGACAGTTGGTTAAGGTATTAGTCCTAATTAAAGTTTCAAATGGGAAGAGTATCTGCAGTAGACTTTAATATGGCTGACAGCAGGGACCCAAAGACACAGAGGGACCTGAAAGACTAGGGGGGGCAAGAAGAAGACCCAGGTAAGTAAAAAACATCTTGTTCCACCCGTATCAGGTTTACTTTAACACTGGTGAGATCTGAAATTGCGTGGAGGCTAGGGTGTGTATACCGTATTTGGTACATCTATTTACTCAGTTCACAAGCTTGGCTACATTTAAAGGACACCATAGGCAAAAATAAACTAATTAAATAAATGATTGTATCTATCTTCCTTCTCCTAAAAATGACTTTTTAAGATATTCCTTAGTTTTATTTTATGTTTAAATCTACTTTTAAAGTTTTAACTATTTTATTGTTTTTCTCAATGACACATTCATTGAAGTATCGAAAAACATAAAGATAAAGAGACCGGGCACTGTCCTGTTGTTGCAAATTGTTTACTGCTTGCAGCCAGATGACATACGGTATTGAATATAATCAAAGCATCAAACCTGTCAGGTGTCTTGCATCATAATTTCATGGATAAGTAAATTGCAGTAAATTGGGAAGTAAGAACTCTTATAACTTGCCAGACCAAATTTGTGGCATATGCCATGTTTTGCCCATGCTCATTTTTTTACGTGGGCAAGACAACTAGGCCTTTAAAGGAGAGGGTGGGTGAACACCATGGCTCCATAAAGAGTGGCAAGGGATGCCAACGTCTGATCGAGCACGTCCGAAGTGTACATGGAGGTAAGTCCTCCTGTTTGAGATTTGCGGGTCTTTTCCACGTCGCACCGTTGAGACGTGGAGGTGATAGAGATCGCGAGCTAACCAGACGCGAGTCGCGTATCATTTTACGGACAGATGCAATGGGGCCCCTGGGCCTCAATGACAGACTGGAATTGGCATGTTTTCTTGATCCCTAAAGTAAGATGACCAATCTCTTTTTAGGAGGTCCATCTTCGCCCACCCTCCTACTTTGAGAAAAATTTCCCCTTTTGCCCCTTCCCTCCTTCCTCCCTCCCTTTGCCCCCTTTCATCCCCTGATCCCATCAGGTTTCCCCCATACTGTCATCCAACAAATTATTCCAGTGTCCCTCCCCCCCGGTGAAACCAATAGGAGTGTTCCCTTTCTCCCACATGTGTATACACTTCTCCTGACCCCAGGGTACCCGATCTGATTTGGTCAAGAAACACGATGATACGAGGTGGGGCGCCCCACAGTGAGTGTAATTTGCACTGGAGTTAGCCAATAGGCTTTCTTTGTCCCGAGGACCCTCATAAATGAGTTGAGCCAAATGTGGATTAGGGGTGGTGCGAACACGGGGAGCGACCCCGCTCCGACCTGATATATATGGAGACATGGTGATATATGCCATTCCCCTTCTTTTTCAATACCCCCATCTATTGGCCCCACGTTTTACCATGGGGTGACCACCCAGGTCGGCGCGGTATGACTGCCCACCGTTTTTCCGCACGCCCCATTTTCTCCCCCCACCTCACCCTTGGGACCATAGGTGGTGTGCCCCTTCCTCCTCCCCCCCTTAGGGGGTGAAGCGACGGCATACATTTGTTATATGCCTGAGCTATGCGTCTTTCTTGACACATCGGTCGTGGTTGTTGCCTTGGGGTGGCGATTCCAGGGCAACCAGCCAGTACTGGTGGAACGTCTCCTTACACACATGGTTCTGTAACCCTGGCCCCACAAGTATACTCCCTCTTGAATTAGGTTGCTACGACCACGGTCGGGCGATATATCGGGTAATTGTCCCGATCATCATTCCTTTAAACGTTAGGCTTCCCTACAGTGTTTTTAGCTTAGGTAGTAGGTATTTTCGAATAAACGTAATGGTTTTAAAACAGTTTATATTCACCTTTAAAATGTTGAATGGAGTTGAATGACTTCCGCAGTCATGCTTGATATGTGGTGTTATGTTTTCACTAAATGAGGTAAATTCATGCACAGAATATCACTAATCACTATCCATGTTTTAACACAATGGGCTAATCCCCTCCTATCACATAATGATAATCCCATTCGTTTCACGTAATTTACTCTACATGTATCCTTGCCAGTAATGGCGCCTGCATGGACTCACTGGCGGGCAACTTCCGCCAGTACCCACGCTCTTCACATCCTAGTATGAAACACTTCCTGTAACCTTCACTCACGGACCAATGACGCGCGCTGTGGGCGGAGCCTCGGGTCTAGATAGCCGAGACTCAGAAGCGCCGTCATTTGCCCGGATACGCACGTGAGCAAGCGCTACAGAGCGCGAAACAGCTGTTGTGCACATCCATCACCCCCTGGTCACCACACCCCCCCGCAAGCCTCACTGGATGTATCCATGAAATTATGATGCAAGACACCTGACAGGTTTGATGCTTTGATTATATTCAATACCATATGTCATCTGGCTGCAAGCAGTAAACAATTTGCAACAACAGGACAGTGCCCGGTCTCTTTATCTTTATGTTTTTCGTTACAATGGGAACTTTTTTCTGTCTTTTCTAACTGTGAGCACGTCACTGTGCATAACATGTTTATGCGGCCAGAAAAGTGAGGACTTGTATATTTTACACCAGAGCAGGTGTTGCTCACCCCCATTCTCTGCCGGGTGCCCAGCCTCCATAGTTCCTTTTCTTTTTTCGCATTCATTGAAGTATGCCAGAGATAAAGTTTATGAACTATTGACAATTTTTATCTCTTTCCTGCTCTCAGAAGCCATTTTCTGCTAGGAACGTGTTTTATAGTTGGAATTTCTTATCAGTGAGGGTCACACTGCAGTCACTTCCTGTCTGAGTCAGGACTGAGTCAGCCACTAACATACCTGATATTTAGGAGGGGAGATGAGCGAGGTGGAGGCAGTGTGCTAGGGAAGTAAGAGGAGCGTCCTGTCCCGCCCCCTCACCGGGAAGTAATGTGCGAGACGCCGCGTGTGATGCGGCGGTGTCTATGAACTGAAGCCCGGAGTCCTGCTGGGAAGCCCGGATACAGGGCATAAAGTGGAAACGTTTGCAGGTCTGGAGGAGGTAGAAAGGAGGAGGTTTGGCTACAGGGGACGGTTTAGCGCTGTTTGTGACAAACTCTCTTTGTGCTGAGCGAAGAGGTGGTGAGATTACAAGCATAAGTACATTGGTGGACGTCAGGAAGTGGGTGCAGAGGATTGTGCACATGTCCTGGTGCGAATGGCCAGAAGATTTTTCCTATATGATACAATCTGCAAGTTACTATATACTTGGTGGTTATAAGGAAATAATAACAGCAGACTGTGTGTGTAACCCAGTGCGATTGGCCAGAAGATTTGTGTCATATGATACGTGTTGCAAGCTGTTGCGTGGTGGTGGTCAGAGGAAATCGTTAACAACAGACTGTGTTTGTAAACTGGTGCGATTGGCCAGAAGATTTGCTCTATATGAAACGTGCTGCAAGTTGCTACATATTGGTGGTCACAAGAAATAGATAAACAGCTGATGATATATGTCATCTGGTGTGATTGGCCAGAAGATTTGTTCTATATGACACATGCTGCAAGTTGCTAAATATTGGTGATCACAAGAAATCGATAACAGCAGACTGTGTATGTAATCTGGTGCGATTGGCCAGAGGATTTGTTTTATATGACACGTGATGCAAGTGGTTATATATTAGTGGTCTCAAGAAATTGTTTTCAGCAGATTGTGGATATAATCTGGTGCGATTGGCCAGAAGATATGTTCCATATGATACGTGCTGCAAATTGCTACATATTGGTGGTCGCAAGAATTTGATAATCAGTAGATTGTGTATGTATCCGGGTGCGATTGGCACCCGGATACATACGGAAGATTGGAGAGATTGGGTGAAGTCTCTTCCCACTTTGTCTGATATGGAAAGTTTGATTGAACGTTTAGAAAAATCGTTTCATATGGAAATGATGGAGATTAAAAATGAAGTGATGAGCATTGGTCAAAGAGTAGTAGCTGTAGAGGGTAGGGCAGAAAAGATGGAGCAAACTGTGGCTGAAGTTTCTTCCCAAATTAATTTGCATAATAAAACATTTGATGAGCTGATGTCCCAATTGGATGATTATGAGAATCGGAATTGCAGACAAAATATCAGAATAAAAGGGCTCTCTGAGAATGTTAATGCCGCTGATTTGAAAGAGTCAATTGTGAATATTTTCCATATTCTTTTGAATAGTGACAGATCTATTGAGATTGAGAGAGTACATAGGTCACTGGGTCCTAAAAAGACTGATCCTAAGAAGCCAAGAGATGTAATTTGCAGACTTTTACGTTTTGCTGATAAAGAGGAAATTATGTTTAAAGCTAGAGAAAAAGGATCAATTGACTTTGATGGAAGCATAATTGATTTATATCCGGATTTATCCTGGAGAACTTTAATGATCAGAAGGACAGTGAAACATTTGTTAGAGGAATTAAGGAAAGCAGGAGCAAAATATAAATGGGGGTTCCCTTTTAGTCTTACTGCAAGTTTGAATGGAAAATCAGCAATTTTGAGATCCAAGGATGATGTTAAAAAGTTCTGTGAGACTTTGGGGATATGATTAGTAGACTTTGAGGATTGGCGAAGTTCTGGATTTAATGTAACTTTTTCTCAGCTGGATAGAGGGGAAAAGGAAAAATGAATGATTAGTTATATGATAAAAATGTAAAGTATTAGAGCTTTCCTGGTGGGGGTGGGGGGAGGGGGGTATGCTGCTGTGCCTTTTCAAATCCCTAGGAGGGGTCTCTAAGAGGGTGGAGACAAAGAGAATGGGATTCTCTGGTGGGGGGTGTTCTAAGTGGACAACTGGGTCGTTTTGCCTTTTTGTTTGTTTTTGGATGTGTTGTTATTTTTTCTTTGTGGTTGTTTTTGATTTTTCTTTTTTTATTTACCTTCCAGTCTCCTCTAAACAATGAATGAAGTTTGTATTTGATGTCTCAAAGGGGTGATAATTTAAGGATCCTCTCCTATAATGTAAAGGGTCTTGGTTTTCCAGTTAAAAGGGGAAAATTATGGATTAAGTTGCATAGACTTAAACCCCAAATCCTTTTCTTGCAGGAAACTCATTTTTGTGGAGATAAGATGCCTGGTATGCCCTTGTCCATATTTGATAAGTGTTGTTTTTTTCGAATTCTCCAATTAACAAGGCTAAAGGAGTTGCAATAGCAGGGAGTAAGGCGTGTCCGTTTGTATTTTTGGATAAAAAGAGTGATGAGAAGGGTAGATTTATCTTTTTGAAAGGTCAATTAATGGGACAAGTATATACTTTTGTTAATATCTATGAATCACAGGCTACTTTCTTTAGATTAGTGCTTGAAGAACTTGAGGGGTTCAGAGAGGGATGTTTGGTTTTTGGAGGGGATTGTAATTGGGTCTCTGAGCCTAAAATTGATGTGTCATCTGGTTCCAGGAGTATTACGGCAGTAGCTAATAAATCTATCAAAATGATTTTTTCAGAGTGTCCATCTTATAGATGTATGGAGAGCACTTTTTCCTTCTGTGAAGGATTATTCCTTTTTTTTCGCATGTGCACAAAATATATACAAGGATAGACATGCTGTTTTTGGATCAATATTTTTGGGATAGAGTAAAAGGGGCGGGTATTGGGACTATAACTATTTAAGATCATGCGCCTGTGTGGCTTGATTTGGATTTGATGGTAAGAAATAGGCGTGATTGGCATTGGAAACTCAATTACAACCTTTTGGATGATATAGAAGTTAAAGATAAGATAAAAAAAACATTAGTGGAGTATTTCGAGGACAATTAATTGGATGGTATGGACAAGGGCATAGTATGGTCAGCCCATAAGGCGGTGGTAAGGGGGGTCTTTATTTCCTTGGGAGCCAAAAAAAAAAAAAAGAGTATAATGTTAAAATTACAGAATTATCGAAAATAGGAAAATTGGAATTAGAACATAAGGGTTCATTAGATCAGAAGGCACTAGATAGTTTGGATAGGGCAATGATGAAATTGTCAGAACTATTAGAGAGTAGACTCCGGGAAAAAATAGAATTTATTCTGCCAAATGGTTTGAACATGCAAATAAAAGTGGGAGATGGTTGGCAAGGGCATTAAAAGGGCAAAGGAATAGTGCGTATATTCCTAAGATTAAGGATGATGGGGGGATGGTCAAGCTGCAGGCACACAAAATAGCGATTTTTTTTAGGGAGTATTATTCTTCACTGTATGGCTTTCTGAAAAACGGATCTAGGGATTTTGATAAAGGGATGTTGAAATATTTAGAGGAATCAGGAATGGGTAAAATATCACAGGAAAACAGAAATATAATGGAAAAAGAGATCAGTGAGGAGGAGGTGTTAGCTATGATAAAAGCTATGAAGGTGGGTAAGTCACCTGGTCCTAATGGTTTTATAAAGCAATACTTTTTCAATTTCAGTGATGTGTTAGTGCCACCCATGTGTAGATTCTTTAATTCCCTTAATGAGGGTAGAGTAATGCACAAAGATGTGTTAGAGGCCCATATAACAATTATCCACAAGAGTGGAAAAGATTCGGCTTCATGTCAAAGTTACAGGCCTAAATTATTATTGAATTTGGATATAAAGGTTTTTGCAAAAATTTTAGTTGAGAAAATTAAGCCATGGTCAGGATTAGTAGTTAAAGGAGATCAGGTTGGTTTTGTGCCAGGAAGGGAAGGGAAGGGATAATGTGACAAGGGCGATGGCATTATTTAAGTGGTCTTCGGTGAAGGGGGTTCCTATGATGGTATTGTCGACGGATGCGGAGAAGGCATTCGACAGAGTGAATCAGGATTTTATTATGGCCACTTTGAAATTTGTGGGATTGTGAGAGAATATGTTAAAATGGGTAGGTGCCCTTTATTCTAATCCTACTGCGAGAGTTAGAGCAAATGGTCCTTGTCGAATGGAACGAGACAGGGTTGCCCCTTGTCACCGATTATTTTTATTTTGACCTTGGAAGTTTTTTTGTGTACTGTTAGGAGGTCCGGGAATATTCATGGGGTTAGAGTTGGGGGTGAGGAGCATAAGTTATCGGCATTTTCAGATGATATTCTATATTATATAGATGAATGAAGAAGACGGACTCGGGCACTCCAAAGCAAGAGGTAGTTTATTTAAGCACAGTTACATAGCAACGAGTACAAGCCGCCTGTGTCAACAGCTGTTTCGCGTGTAGTCACGCCTCCTCAGGACATATTTCGGAGCCTCTGGTGTCTTTGCCAAATTTAGTTAATGAAATTAAGAGATATGGTAATTTTGTCAAATTTTACGATTAATATGAATAAATCTGAAGCACTGAGTGTGTCATCGACACCAGGGGTTTTGAATTTGGTAGAAAGTAACTTTTCATTTCCTTTCAGAAAAGAGGCAATTAAATATTTAGGAATAATGTTACCTACTAGTGATTTAACAAAGTTATCTTCCATTATTAGGTTTTATTAAAAAAGATTTGGAGGGATGGCGTGGAAAGGGTTTTTCATAGTTTGGGTGTATAGATATTATTAAAATGAATATTTTGCCTAGGTTGGTGTTTTGTAGGTCCATGATTCCAATTTGTGTTCCTGCAGCTTTTTTCAGATCCCTTAACCACTTCCCGACCGCCGTATGTACAATTGGCGGCCGGGAAGTGCACCCCGCAAGGACCGCCGTATAGACAAATGGCGGCGGTCCTTGTAGGGGCATGGGTGGAGCGATCGCGTCATCCGTGACGTGATCCTCCGCCCGGGATCGATGCACGGGCATTTTGTCTCCGCTCGCCGGCCACTTAGAAGAGCCGGCGAGCGGAGGAATCCGCAAATGTAACCAATCAGAATGTATAAGGCACTTTGTTAAGTAAACAAAGTGCCTTATACGTGCTTCCTCCTCGCCTCGTGGTCTCATTGTTGCAGAGACCACTAGCGAGGAGGAAGCACTTTGTAAGTACCCAGCACACAGCCTTTTTTTTGCCTTACAGCCCCCTGATCACCCACCCCAGGCCTCATACCCCCCCTGATCACCCTAGCAGACCCCTGCCTAGCACCCTTGCACCCCTGCAAAACCCCCACCCCCCCACCTGCCACTAACTAGCGACGCTGCCCCTTAGTTTAGGTCCCTAACTGCCTCCTAGTCACCCCTGATCCCCCCCCCCTACCTTTAGATCACCCCCAGACCCCATCCCAGACTACCCCCCTGTATACTGTATACATCTGTATACAGCTACCTTACCCCCTGATCCCCCTCTGATCCCCCTCTGATCACCTGTCTATCACCTGTCCATCACCCCTCAGCACCCCCACCCATCAGAGCAGACCCTAACTGCCCCGCGGGGGTAACCGATCACCTGCCCAGGCGCTCGATTGCCCTCATACCCCCCTTCTGATTACATCCCCTGCTCTTTGTTTACATCTGTCCTCCCCAGCGATCACTAACTGATCTTTGATCAGTAACCCCCTGTGTCTGCCTCTCATCAGATCAGGACTCAGTCTGCCCCGTGCGGGCTCCTGATCAACCCCCCACCCCCTCAAATCGCCCTCAGACCCCCCCCTAATCACCGTCCAAGTGCATTGTATTTGACTGTGCTGCGCTTGTATTTGATTGTGCTGCGCTTGTATTTGATTGTGCTGCGCTTGTATTTGATTGTCCCGTGATCTGCTTCGATTGTCCCGTGACTGTTTGATTGCCTGAGACCCCACTTCCCACCACACCCAACCCCCCCCCCCCCCCACCACACCCAACCCCACCCTCCCCCCCCCCCACCACCACCTCCAACCACCACCTTCCGAGTGCATCAGATTTGCTTGTGCTGTGATTAGAGTCGATTGTGCTGTAATTGTATTTGATTGTCCCGTGATCGACTTCGATTGCCCCGTGATTGTTTGATTGCCTGAGACCCCACTTCCCGCCACACCCAATCCCACCCTCCCCCCATCACCTTCCGAGTGCATCAGATTTGATTGGGCTGTGATTGGATTCGATTGTGCTGTAATTGTATTTGATTGTCCCGTGATCGGCTTCGATTGCCCCGTGATTGTTTGATTGCCTGAGACCCCACTTCCCGCCACACCCAATCCCACCCTCCCCCCATCACCTTCCGAGTGCATCAGATTTGATTGGGCTGTGATTGGATTCGATTGTGCTGTAATTGTATTTGATTGTCCCGTGATCGGCTTCGATTGCCCCGTGATTGTTTGATTGCCTGAGACCCCACTTCCCGCCACAGCCAATCCCACCCTCCCCCCATCACCTTCCGAGTGCATCAGATTTGATTGGGCTTTGATTGGATTCGATTGTGCTGTAATTGTATTTGATTGTCCCGTGATCGGCTTCGATTGCCCCGTGATTGTTTGATTGCCTGAGACCCCACTTCCCGCCACACCCAATCCCACCCTCTCCCATCACCTTCGGAGTGCATCAGATTTGATTGTGCTGTGATTGGAGTCGATTGTGCTGTAATTGTATTTGATTGTCCCATGATTGTTTGATTGCCTCTGAGACCCCACTTCCCACCAACCCCAATACCTCTCAAATACTCCCTTTTTGCTAGGTAGGTGCTCTTTTTTTCTGGGTAGTCTCGGAGGAAAACCCCATAAATTTAGCAATCCAAAATGGCAAGAAGGGGGCTTTCCGATGACGAGGTATACAGGTACATGGACCAGTCGGATGAGTTCTTTTGGGAAGAATCATCCGTCGAATCTTCCGGGTCCGAATTTGAACCTGTAGAAAGCAGTGGTTCCCTGACCGAAAGTGATGACGAGGCTATGGTCCCGGCTAGAGCCAGGCGTACCAGACCCCAAGTCGTTAGACCGCAGGTGGCGCAGGATCCGCCTCAAGGGCAGCAGGGTGGTGCTAGCGCTGTTGATAGTTTTCTTGGTGAGGCAGGCACCAGCAGCGCAGCATCTCCTGGACTTAGTGCCAGTGCTTCCATAGACCCTAGCGTCAGCATGGAAGTGGTGAGCGTCAGCATGGAAGTTGAAACTGGTACGGTGGCAAGTGCAGTAGTACCCCCGTCGCAGCCACCAAGAAGAAGACGGGCCCGTAGTACCCATAGACTCCCAGAGGTGCTGGCACAACCAGATTGGCAATCCCCTGATTCCGCCGCACCCGTAGTGCCCCCTTTCACCGCCCAGTCTGGAGTCCAGGTGGCGACAGCTCATCTAGGAACGGCCCTAGAATTTTTGCGGCTGTTCATCACCCAGGTTCTCTTGGACTTAATTGTGGTTGAGACCAACCGTAAAGCCACACAATTCATCACCGAGCACCCGGAGAGCATGTATGCCCAGCCTTTCGGGTGGAAACCAGTCCAAGTTTCCGACATTAAAATCTTTTTGGCCCTTATCCTTCACTTGGGACTAATGAAACAGAATGTATTGCGGTCGTATTGGTCTACGAACCCAGTACATCATGTTCCCTTGTACCCTGCTGCCATGTCCAGGACACGATTTGAGTCCATCCTGCGCTTCCTGCACTTCAACGACGACAAAACCTGTCATGAAAGGGGAGACCCTGCTTATGACCGGCTCCACAAAATTCGGCCCCTCATAGACCACCTGTCCTCAACATTTGCAGATGCTTATATCCCTGAACAGAACATCTGCGTAGACGAGTCCCTCTTACGCTTTACCGGGCGCCTTGGCATCAAACAGTACATCCCAAGCAAGCGCGCCCGGTATGGGGTGAAACTGTATAAGCTCTGTGAAAGGGCCACAGGCTATACATGTCGTTTTAGGGTCTATGAGGGAAAAGACTCAAAATTGGAGCCGGTCGGATGCCCTGACTACCTGGGGAGCAGTGGAAAGGTTGTGTGGGACTTGGTGTCACCCTTGTTCCAGAAGGGGTACCATCTTTTTGTGGACAATTATTACACAAGTGTGGCCCTCTTTCAGCACTTAAAGTTAGAAGGAATCCGATGCTGTGGCACTGCGCGGCCTAGTCGCCAGGGCTTCCCCCAATGGCTCATTACCACCAGACTTGAACGGGGGCAGAGGGCCGCCTTGCGTACTGAAGACCTGCTCGCGATGAAATGGAGGGACAAGAGGGACGTTTACTTTCTGTCCACCATTCACACAGACACGACAGTCCAAATTCAACGGGCAACTAAGGTCATTGAAAAGCCCCTTGTCGTCCACGAATATAATGTCAACATGGGAGGGGTGGACTTCAATGACCAGAGGTTAGCGCCCTATTTAATGACCCGGAAAACAAGACGCTGGTATAAGAAAGTGTCTTTTTATCTGATTCAATTGGCAGTTTACAACAGCTTTGTTCTCTACAGTAAGGCTGGGAGAACTGGATCTTTCCTCCAATTTCAGGAACAGATCATTCTGGACATCCTGTATCCAGGAGGTGCCAGGCCCCCCCCCCAGATGCAACTAGCCGACTGCATGGTAGGCATTACGCCTATCAGATTCCGTGTGCCCCAGGTCAATGCATCCGAAGAAAACGTTGTCGTGTCTGCAGCAGGACTGGAAGAAGGAATGACACCAGTTTTTATTGTCCCCGCTGTCCTGACCAGCCTGGCCTATGCGTAGGGCCGTGTTTTGAGAGGTACCACGAGCAGGTACACTATTAGAACCTAGGGAACTCCAGACACAGGAGTAGGCACACACTCAGTGGTCTTTTGCACATTGTCGCAGGGAGAGGAGAGGTAAGCTTGAAGACCAAACGGGTAAGCATAAAAGTGGGAAGAAGGATCGGTTTCCATGCTTGATATTGCTGATCTGTCCTGGGTTGGCGATATAAGACGGCATGTTTGAATTTCCCTTGAGTGTGGACACCCCCGGTTTATATGTGATTTGGGCCTATGATGATGCTTCAATGCCACACAGAGTCATCTCTATTGGCAGGCATATTGCTGTATCCTACAGGCATAATGCTGTATACTAAAGTTCTGAGGCCCAGTCACATAAGTTGGTGGCTCACCCTGAGTGCAGGGTGGCACGGGGTGTCTCTCTCCTGAGGTTATCACTGCCATTGATGTGGAGGAAGATCTGCCATTGATGTGGAGCAAGGTATGTTTGCCGTTCATTTTTCCTTTCAGCCCAGAGTGCATTACCCGTATACCCAATATAAGGAGTATAGCAGAAACTCCTAATACTGGCCATACATGTAATGATTGCAGAAACCCTAAAATGCCAGGACAGACTCCACAAATGACCCCATTTTGGAAAGAGGACACCCTAAAGTATTCTGTGAGGTGCACGGTGAGTTCATAAAAGATTTTAGTTTTTGTCACAAGTTAGCAGAATTTTTTTTTTATTTTTTTTTCTAACAAAGTGTCATTTTCCGTTTACTTGTGACAAAAAATAAGATTTTCAATGACCTCACCATTACCCTCATGGAATACCTTGTTGTGTATTCTTTCCAAAATGGGGTCATTTGTGGGGTTTGTTAACTGTCCTGGCAAGTGGGCGGGGTGCTAAATTGTGAGCACCCCTGTAAAGCCTAAAGGTACTCATTGGACTCTGGGCCCCTTAGCGCAGTTAGGGTGCAAAAAAGTGCCACACATGTGGTATTGCCGTACTCGGGAGAAGTAGTACAATGTGTTTTGGGGTGTATTTTTACACATACCCATGCTGGGTGGGAGAAATACCTCTGTGAATGACAATCTTTTGATTTTTTTTACACACAATTGTCCATTTACAGAGTTATTTCTCCCACCCAGCATGGGTATGTGTAAAAATACACCCCAAAACACATTGTACTACTTCTCCCGAGTACGGCGATACCACATGTGTGGCACTTTTTTGCACCCTAACTGCGCTAAAGGGCCCAAAGTCCAATGAGTACCTTTAGGATTTCACAGGTCATTTTGCGGAATTTGATTTCCAGACTACTCCTCACGGTTTAGGGCCCCTAAAATGTCAGGGCAGTATAGGAACCCCACAAATGACCCCATTTTAGAAAGAAGACACCCCAAGGTATTCCGTTAGGAGTATGGTGAGTTCATAGAAGATTTTATTTGTTGTCACAAGTTAGTGGAAAATGACACTTTGTGAAAAAAACAATAAAAATCAATTTTCCGCTAACTTTTGTCAAAAAATAAATTCTATGAACTCACCATACTCCTAACGGAATACCTTGGGTCGCTCTCTGTAGATGCGAAAGGGGGTAGATCACCCCTCCACCAGGGGTGGACACGGTATAGCAGTAGGAGAACAGAGGCGCCAGCAGGATAAAAGTGGATAAAAACTTTAAAATTTGCTGGGAGGAAGTGGTGGACTTACCTCCATAAAGCAGACACGAAAGACTGTCTGAATAGTAGTCACATTTATTAATTAGTACCCCAAAACAGTGCAACGCGTTTCGCAGGCCCAGCCCGCTTCATCAGGCAATAAAAATGGGGACAAGACAGAATTTCAGCAATAGCAGGTGTAGCGCCTCAGGCCTAATCTGCTGGCACGCCACCGCTGCTTATGAACTGGCCGCAGCGTCTACTAGACGCCGCCGCGCCAGCTCATAGCCCGCAGCCCTGCAGTCTCCCGGGAAGCAGACCAGGGCTACGGCAAGATGGCTGCCGAAGCCCTGTACAGGAGACTATTTGTGTCTCCAGTACAGGGCTTCGGGCGCCATCTTCCCGTAGCCCTGCACTCTGCCTGTCAGCGGCAGCGCGGGAGACTGTCACTGCAGAAGGAACGTCCGGGGGAGATGCGTGCCAGAGCCCAGCCGAAAGAGAAGACTTCTATCAGGTGAGTACATTACTTGTTTTTGCAGGTGAAATGCGGACCACTGTGTTATTTTCTGCTAAAATGTTTTGTCACATGTTTATGTCCTGTGAAATGCTGCCCACTGTGTTTGTTTTCTGGTGAAACTGCGTTTGTTTTCTGGTGAAATGTGGCCCGCTGCGTTTGTTTTCTGGTGAAATGTGGCCCGCTGCGTTTGTTTTCTGGTGAAATGTGGCGCACTGCGTTTGTTTTCTGGTGAAATGTGGCCCACTGCGTTTGTTTTCTGGTGAAATGTGGCCCACTGCGTTTGTTTTCTGATGAAATGTGGCCCACTGCGTTTGTTTTCTGATGAAATGTGGCCCACTGCGTTTGTTTTCTGATGAAATGTGGCCCACTGCGTTTGTTTTCTGATGAAATGTGGCGCACTGCTTTGTTTTCTGGTGAAATGTGGCCCGCTGCGTTTGTTTTCTGGTGAAATGTGGCCCATTGCGTTTGTTTTCTGATGAAATGTGGGCCACTGCGTTTGTTTTCTGATGAAATGTGGCGCACTGCGTTTGTTTTCTGGTGAAATGTGGCCCGCTGCGTTTGTTTTCTGGTGAAATGTGGCCCGCTGCGTTTGTTTTCTGGTGAAATGTGGCCCACTGCGTTTGTTTTCTGATGAAATGTGGGCCACTGCGTTTGTTTTCTGATGAAATGTGGCCCACTGCGTTTGTTTTCTGATGAAATGTGGCCCACTGCGTTTGTTTTCTGATGAAATGTGGCCCACTGCGTTTGTTTTCTGATGAAATGTGGCGCACTGCGTTTGTTTTCTGGTGAAATGTGGCCTGCTGCAGTTGATTTCTGGTGAAATGTGGCCCGCTGCGTTTGTTTTCTGGTGAAATGTGGCCCACTGCGTTTGTTTTCTGATGAAATGTGGGCCACTGCGTTTGTTTTCTGATGAAATGTGGCCCACTGCGTTTGTTTTCTGGTGAAATGTGGCCCGCTGCATTTTTCTGGTGAAATGTGGCCCGCTGCGTTTGTTTTCTGGTGAAATGTGGTCCACTGCGTTTGTTTTCTGGTGAAATGTGGCCCACATTGCATGATTTTCTGCTGAAATGTTGCACACATTGCGTTTATTTTCTGGTGTCTGGGGTAACTGTTGCTGCATTTATTATTAAGGGCTCATTCACACTACAGAACGTATGCACGAATGCGATTTCATGCATGCGCTGCCAACGCACAGTGATCGCACTGAATGCACGTTGTGGTGCGCTAAATGTGGACGTCGGCAGCTGTACCTATCGGGGAAACGTATGCGTTGTGCGTTAAAATGTTCCCAGATGCGTTACACGCATGGGAACGCACACCTGTAGTGTGAATGGTAACATGGAAGTCTATTGACTTTCATGTTACCATATGAATCTTACATTATGTGCATTGCGTCAAAACTGACAGCGCAGCACATAGTGTGAATTAGCCCTTAATGGTCATAGTTGGCTATATTTGCTGCTTTGGGGTTATGGCGGGTATAAATAGCATCATAGTTTCTGCACACCCATGATGCGAATCCTCGTTTCACCACATCATGGCGGAAACACTGCTTTCTTATGCCTTGCTGTTACATCATTACGTTAGCTCCGCCCATCCAATATCATGGCCACGCCCCCATTTTTCGGCGCGCGCGCCCCCCCCCCCCCCCCCCCCCCCCCCATTGGCACTTGGAGATAAATAAGTCGATGTTAGGTCGCAATTAGGGCACTCGGCCTCTGAAAGGTTAGCCATCACTGCCATAGGACAACTATTAATCATGCACTGTACAAAGTTGGCCTTTATGGGAGAGTGGCAAGAAGAAAGACATTGTTAACAGAAAGCATAAGAAGTCCCGTTTGCAGTTCGCCACAAGCCATGTGGGGGACACAGCAACCATGTGGAAGAAGGTGCTCTGGTCAGATGAGACCAAAATGGAACTTTTTGGCCAAAATGCAAAACGCTATGTGCAGGGTTGCCAAGCGTCCGTATTAGTACGGACAGTCCGTACTAATGACCCTGAAAATCCACTGTCCGTTCCTGTCCGTATTTTGCAACAAGCGTCCGTCCAAAAGTGCAGTTTCTGCAGTGCCTCAGCCTCACGCGCATGTGCGCATCGCTATAGAGAGACGCTCATCACCGTGCGGCTGAAGCAGGAGTCCTCATCTTTTCCTCCTCCATCCAATCTCTGACAACCACCTCTCCAACCAATAGAAAGTGAGAGCCAAGCTAGCGTCACCCCCACAATGCCCATCATTCATTGCTTCCTGGAAAGGGAAAAAGCACCAGACAGCGGGGGTTCAGAGAGATTCCGGGAGCTGCTGGACGCTCATCATGTGTCCTCCCCAGCCTCTCTCCCTCCAGCATGACACTACAGCCGCTGCTCGCTGACTCTCTGACTGAGGATAAAGAATGAGAGTGATTTGATGCTTGAGAGGTCTTTCAGTCAGGGATGTAATGTGTGCCACGGCTAGTATTCACTGTATTCTCCTAGTCTCAGTTACTGATTTATTATCTTAGCAGCTAATAGAAGGGGAAACTGAGCCGCCCCTCAAGGCATGAATAACACTGCTAAAGGGAGATTCCGAGCAGGAGTCAGGACAGCTGATTTGCTGTCACAGGGCACTGCACTTTTTTCACTTAGGAAAATAATAATAAACCCCCCCCCAAAAAGATGAGCAGTGCACAGCATGCTGCGTCAGGGACAGGCTGTCTGCGCCTGCAATGTTTTTGCACTGAAAGTGAAAAAGTACAGTGGTGACTGTGACAACAAATCACCTCTCCTGACTCGTGCTCTGATTCTACCTGTAGCTAGCTGCTGGATGTGGCAGGCAGTGTTTTCCCCTTCTATTGGCTTCAGAACTCACCTGTCCTTCTATGAAATATTATTAAAAATAACCGTTTTATATCCCCTCAGATCAGGGTTGATCAGTGATCACATCAATCAATGACAACCTCATTCCCTGATATAAAGTTATGCTTATGCATATCGTCTTTAATACATTTTTGGTTCTGCTGATCTACTTTGGGGGACCCAACAGGATAATTCATATGGAGATGCAGCTAATATAATTGGGTGAATGGCACCCGCTCGAACTGCTAGATTTCTAATAGGTTGTAGTAAACTAAGCCCACACTATTCCACCAATTACAACTCTTTGTGCTGTAGAGGGTACTGTGATTAGAGAACTGTTCCCAATGAGGTTTCCTGCTGGTTCCCTAAGCAGTGCAGCGCTTTTTTCTTGATCCATGTAGCTTAAAAAAACATTTAAAAATGTGACCTTTCCCCGCCGAAAAAGTGCGCTGCTGACTCCGCCCCCCATGTCCGTCCAAAAGTTTGTGTGTCCTGCTTTTTTGGACCTTTTGTCCGTAAAAAATTAGAAATTAGGTTGGCAACCCTGGCTATGTGTGGCAGAAAACTAACACTGCACATCACTCTGAACACACCATCCCCACTGTCAAATATGGTGGTGGCAGCATCATGCTCGGGGGGAGTGCATCTCTTCATCAGAGACACGGAAGCTGGTCAGAGTTGATGGGAAGATGGATGGAGCCAAATACAGGGCGAACTTGGAAGAAAACCTCTTGGAGACTGCAAAAGACTTGAGACTGGGGCGGAGGTTCACCTTCCAGCAGAACAATGACCCTAAACATAAAGCCAGTGCAACAATGGAATGGTTTAAAACAAAACATATTGTAAAATCTGTAAACTTGGCGGCTGCGGATACGCATGCTATAGCCGCAGCCGCCTTTGTTCCCTGTTCACTGGCCTTATCCGTCCCGGCGGCGTCCAGCACGCCGGGAACGGCATTGTCTTTTGTTCATAGGGTCTCTGTATCGCGCGGGCGCGCGCGGAGTAGGGACCTTTATGCTGGAGGAAGGCGCGTCCGCTGACCTGCCGGTCGGCTGATGTCAGGAGTGACTCGCGCCGCTCAGATAGGCTGATTGTTAGGGGGCGTGGCGCTGGGCTCTCCTCGGCTTCTTAAGCCTTCACGGATCATTGGCAACTCGTCTGCTGTTGCGAATACACTCGTGTTAGCGCTCAGACCTAGTGAGGTTCCTGTTGATGATAGATGTATATGCAGTGTTTGCGATATACATCTATCTATAGTTAGTTATTATTACATTGTATTCTGATAACCTGTGTATGATTCTGGCTACTCTCTGACCTTGCTATTGCTAAACAATTCTGTACCTCTGCCTTTCTGACTTAAGTTGCTGAACCTCTGCCCGATATTAACTATCCTCTCGCCTGCCGATTTCGTACTTTCTCTACCTGCCTGTTATCAAACCTTGCCTGTCTGACTACTCTACTCACCAGTGGGCCCTAGCCACTGGTGAGGTGCTCTAGCTATTAGAACCTACCAGCCCCTCTGGTGAGGTTCAGAATTACTTGCATAGCTCCAGTGACTGATAGTACCTTGCCAGCTCCACTGGCAAGGTCTAGTTAAACTATTCAGTCATTTGTGCTAGTACCTTGCCAGCTCCTCTGGTAAGGTTTAGCCAAACTTCTTTAATTCTTTCATTATTAGTACTTTGCCAGCTCCTCTGGTAAAGGTATTGTTATTTGTGTTGGTAGACCCTCCAGCCCCTCTGGAGAAGTCTATACTGTTGCACCAAACACTACACCTTACTCTCTGCTAGCTATACTAGTATTATTGGTGATACTGCAGATCACCACATAATCAGGTATAGCGTCTGTATTATTGGTGATTCTGCAGATCACAAATAATCAGAAGTCTGAGTTGCAGCACCCAATCGTTACACATATCCATGTGTTAGAATGGCCCAGTCAAAGTCCAGATCTAAATCCAATCGAGAATCTGTGGCAAGATCTGAAAACTGCTGATCACAAACGCTGTCCATCTAATCTGACTGAGCTGGAGCTGTTTTGCAAAGAAGAATGGGCAAGGATTTCAGTCTCTAGCTGTGCAAAGCTGGTAGAGACATACCCTAAAAGACTGGCAGCTGTAATTGCAGCAAAAGGTGGTTCTACAAAGTATTGACTCAGGGGGCTGAATAATTACGCCCACCCCACTTTGCAGTTATTTATTTGTAAAAAATGTTTGGAATCATGTTGTTAAGCTTGGAGGTGTAATCTCCACAGTCAGCATACAACACATGAGCTGACGTGAAGGAGGTACACACACCAGCACAAGGGATCAGGATATCCCCAGTTTAGTGGAGGAGAGGACTGACTCCAATAGGAGAATGTGGTGCACAGAGCCGGTGCAGATCTGAACAGCCACAAACACTTTCGTAATAACGTCTCAGCGCAAGGTAGCGCTGAGCGCATAAACCAGGACTGAGGAGATCAGGACAGGTAGACAGAATGAACGCTTGCTAGCTAGCGATTACTTAGCGACAGCAAGCGTCCAAAACCAGACAGACTGGAATGAGGCAGCCAATGCGTTGCGGCGATGGCGTGCCTCACAAAGACAGGACAGGAGAGACAGGAAATAGCAGGATCGAGATAGATGAACGTAACACAGATAAATATACAATAAGTATGTTTTCCTAGCGTATTACAATTACAGCTATCAATGAAACTATTCGTAACGTCTGACTAACATATGTATATATTGGCAATGAACCGATATATGACATAAGCAGGAACTCTGACTAAGACTGAAGTAATACAGGGAACAGGACTCAGAAGGATTCGCTATCTCTTCGCAGAGATGAACGCAATCCACAAACAGGACCAGGAACAGGATTCAGAAGGATTCGTTATCTCTTCGCAGAGATGAACGCAATCCACAAACAGGACCAGGAACAGGATAACTAGCTCAGCACGGGTGTTCACGATACGCGCAAACTACCAAAACGTGCTGGAAAACTGACTAGCTGAACACAGGAAATAAACAGTTCGTGTACGTATATATCAGCGACACTGATATATTAACGTAACACGAATACAAGGAAAATAACAAAATGCGCAAGTATGCGTATATATTGGCGATGAACCAATATATGACACAAGACAAGCAAGTAGCAACTTCTAGAACAAGAGCAGAACTAGGAGGACTCGCTGACCCCTTCGCAGGAGTCAGCGCAGTCCACACGGACCAGGAACGAGGTGGGGCACGAGCAGAGTAACAGATAGAGTCTGAAACTATGATAGCCCATGAGGCATTGCAGGAAGCAGTTCTTTATACTGAGGTCATCCAATGGGAGCAGACCTGCAGATTCCCACACAAGTGAATGGTAATTAATCACAGGCTGATAGCAGGAAAAGGCAGACAATGATATGCAGCCTGCAGGAAAGGGACCGCCCCTCCACTGCAGCAGACAATGTTTGTTTACACAAAAGCATATTAAACTGTCATAAACTTCAGAGCGACTGCAGATGGAATCAGCAACTAGTTTAAGTGCAAACCAAACTATGCAAGCAAATGCATGTAATGACATTAGAACTGCTTGGTTTGCAATACCAGTGCAGTCAGCAGTAAACGCTGCAGAAGCGATCATAACAGTACCCCCTCCCTTAAACGCGGCCTCTGGACGCCTATGAAAACTGACATATTTCTCCTGAACCACCCAAACCAAAAAATCAGAAGTGGGAAATCCAGCAAACTGATCTGACTGAAAATTCATGAAGGTCGGATCCGTCCGACAAAACCAAATTCCCGAATCAGTCTCACCAAAACTAGACCAATTGGAACCAGAACCTACCGAACCATGCCCGTCAGCACTACAAGCCTCAGTGTGACACCCATCAGAACCACGACTTCCAGAAAACAACCCCAAGAAACTCTCTGCGCGATACCCACCGCCTTCCAAGGACTGTCCAAAAACGCCAAAGCCTTTGCAATGCCCACCGGAACTGTCCCTACCAACACAAAACCCACCGTTGAACCAGTCCAAGGTACCAGGACAAGTTTCCTCAGAGATCTCCCAGAACACTTGGAAGCTCCAAAGAGATCCCCACAGGTCAGAACGCCCCTTAGGCTCACATGGAGAACTATCAAGAACCCCTATGGAACCCAGGGCAACTCCAGAGTCAGGGTCACAAGGACAAACATCAAGATCAGGGCTTTTAGGGACCAGAACCATCTCCGGGCATGCAGGCCAACCGGCAACATCAGAACATGTCTCCACTAGGGAAGCACGTGAGCACGCTAACACAGACACATCTGGGCAGTCTGGCATACGAAGCACATCTGGGCACACCGGCACAAGAGAAACCTCTGGGCATGTCAAGGAACTGCGAACCTCAAAGTCAGTCAAGACAGGACCGAAACCAGAACTGGGCAAAAAAAATTCATCATGACTAGACTTCATAGTTACTGGATTCTCACTAAAAACTGCAGGATCAGACTTAGATGTCGCTGATTCCAGCAGGGTTATTAACAAATCATGTTCAGGGGCATTTACAAGACAGGGCAAATCTTCTGATGTATGCACTGAACTAGACAGGGTTCCCATAGCTTCTTCTGGACTAGACAGAGACTCATCAAATACACTGGACTGGAGCTCATGAAGGGCTGCAAAACAAGTCAATATTGCAGCAATCCCCACTGAACTAGGCAAAACTGAGTAACTCACTGGACAGGAAGGGGGCTCTGGAACTTCTGCCACACCGGCCAGAGAACCAGAATTTTCCAGGATACAGGGCTGGGTTTCAGAAACACTCATTAACCCGGACTGAAATTCTGAGATTTCTATTATTTTTTCCAGCGAGTCAGAATTATCCATGTTACAGGGCAAGACTTTTGAAACATTCAGAGGACAGGGCTGGAGTTCCTCGGCTGTTACAACACTGGAGAGGGACTCAACAACATTGGTTAAATCAGACTGTGTACAGGGCAAGGTATCTAACACACTTGCTGACGAGGACAATATTTCAATGGCTTCTGCTTCGCTGGGCAGAAATTCATCAAGTTTTATTAGAGCAGACTGTAATTCCAAAACAGCTGCTAGACAAGTGAATATTACTGCAACACCAACTGAGGTAAGCAGTGCTTCAGCCTCCTCTGCTAAAGGGTTTAAAGTATCCAAAGTACTGGGTGAAGCATAAGACTCTGCGACCACAGCTTCACTGGACAGGATCACTGAACAGTCCATATTGCAGGGCAAAACCATGGAAGCACCTGCTGGACAGCATAATGATTCTGTGACCTGAGTTTCATTGGAGAGATCTACTGCACAATTCATGGTACAGGGCAAATTTATTGGAAAATTTTCTGAACAAGGTAATAATTCTGCGATTTCAGGTTCACATAGCAGATGCTCTGAGCTATTCACGAAACTAGAGCGAGGTGTAGAAACAGGAAGATCAAGACACAATGTTTGCGCATCTGAATCACCATTCATTTGTAAAATTGGAAAATTCAGATGCTGGGGTTCTGAGTTTACTAGACAGGATTGCTGGGACTCGGAAACTGATGTAGTGCATCTATTGGCATCTGCTGGATCAGACAGGAGTTGAACTTTATTAACACAGGTAATTTCTGCAGAAGTGTTTGCAGAGACAGGCAAGATTTTTCTGGTGTCTGTTTCACTAAACAAAGAGTCATGAGTACTGGCTAGGCTGGACTCGAAAGTCAGCAGGACCTCTGGGTCCTCTGCTGAGAAATTTGTGCAGGGCAAGATTAAGGAAGTATTAGTAATTTCTGTCTTACTGGGAAGTAACACTGAGTTATCCATGGTACAGGGTGGAATTACAGGAACTTCAATTTCACACAAAAGGAGTTTAGAATCACTCGCTGAATCAGCCAAAGGTGCTGAAGCAGGCGAGTCCTCAGGAACTGAGGAAGTGGAACAATCTCCACTTGACAGTGTGTCTTCCCTGGTATCAACTGATTGAATTGCATAAAAATCGTCCAGAATCATTCTCCACACATCGATCAATGGAGCCACAAAGTCATACCCACACACACCAGTTTTTATTAGGTTATAAGCAGACTTAATGCATGCATTCAATACTAATTCACTTTTTGTACTGTAAAACTGACAAAATGAACTTGCATCTTTCTTCCATTCATAGACCAGAGCTTCCATCTCTCCTTTCTCAAATGGAGGATCCCATGCATATTTAACAGCTGAGCATTCCGGCTGATCATAGTTTGCAAATGTGTTAGTGGCAGAAACATACATTGGGTTATTTAGCAGGTGATTGGCCGATTTCTTATTCCTAAGGATCTCCAATACCTGTAGCAAGTATTGAACTGTAGTGTATGCAAATTTCCCTTGCTGCACGAATAAATTGATCTGTTCAATACTCTGTAATATATCTTCATAATCATATTCAGATAATTCATTTAAACAAGAACCTTTATTTTCCCTGGCTAGCAATGAAAGTTCATTAGTAGTTTCATAGGTCCATTTGACTCCCCTGAATGGTGACTGAATTTCATTATCTGCTAATGGTGGAGTCTCGTTACAGATCTGATGCGCAGTCGCCAAGGGCAACGACTCCGCTGATTGTAACGCTTTTCTTTTGCAGCGTTTACGTTTGGCCTTAGACCCTGCTGCCTTAGCAGAAGAAAAGTTATCAGAACAATTATCTGCTTGCTGATTATTTTTGTAGGCAGTAGAAGGAGCAGCTGACTGACAAGCTGCCAGGAGCTTATCAAAAGGGCTAGGCAAATCGGTTTTGCGCAGCCAGTTATGGATCACAAACGCTAGAAATTCCAGTGGTCTTTCTTTTAAATTGGTATGATCCAAGACATCGTAGGCCCACTGAAACAATCTTCCCTTAAATAAAACATAAACTAGCTGGGGGGCCCACGTTGAAACAGGAGTAGCCTGGAGCTCAGGATTGGCCAGGAACCTGGCACATTCAGAAAAAAACTCATTTTCTGTTTCAGAATTGAGCTTCTCAAATTTCTTAAAGGAACAGGAACCAAAACAAACAGTGTCATTTTTGCTGGGAACCCCCCCCACAATGGGGATTGGTAATGGGGCTATCATAATGTTAAGCTTGGAGGTGTAATCTCCACAGTCAGCATACAACACATGAGCTGACGTGAAGGAGGTACACACACCAGCACAAGGGATCAGGATATCCCCAGTTTAGTGGAGGAGAGGACTGACTCCAATAGGAGATTGTGGTGCACAGAGCCGGTGCAGATCTGAACAGCCACAAACACTTTCGTAATAATGTCTCAGCGCAAGGTAGCGCTGAGCGCATAAACCAGGACTGAGGAGATCAGGACAGGTAGACAGAATGAACGCTTGCTAGCTAGCGATTACTTAGCGACAGCAAGCGTCCAAAACCAGACAGACTGGAATGAGGCAGCCAATGCGTTGCGGCGATGGCGTGCCTCACAAAGACAGGACAGGAGAGACAGGAAATAGCAGGATCGAGATAGATGAACGTAACACAGATAAATATACAATAAGTATGTTTTCCTAGCGTATTACAATTACAGCTATCAATGAAACTATTCGTAACGTCTGACTAACATATGTATATATTGGCAATGAACCGATATATGACATAAGCAGGAACTCTGACTAAGACTGAAGTAATACAGGGAACAGGACTCAGAAGGATTCGCTATCTCTTCGCAGAGATGAACGCAATCCACAAACAGGACCAGGAACAGGATTCAGAAGGATTCGTTATCTCTTCGCAGAGATGAACGCAATCCACAAACAGGACCAGGAACAGGATAACTAGCTCAGCACGGGTGTTCACGATACGCGCAAACTACCAAAACGTGCTGGAAAACTGACTAGCTGAACACAGGAAATAAACAGTTCGTGTACGTATATATCAGCGACACTGATATATTAACGTAACACGAATACAAGGAAAATAACAAAATGCGCAAGTATGCGTATATATTGGCGATGAACCAATATATGACACAAGACAAGCAAGTAGCAACTTCTAGAACAAGAGCAGAACTAGGAGGACTCGCTGACCCCTTCGCAGGAGTCAGCGCAGTCCACACGGACCAGGAACGAGGTGGGGCACGAGCAGAGTAACAGATAGAGTCTGAAACTATGATAGCCCATGAGGCATTGCAGGAAGCAGTTCTTTATACTGAGGTCATCCAATGGGAGCAGACCTGCAGATTCCCACACAAGTGAATGGTAATTAATCACAGGCTGATAGCAGGAAAAGGCAGACAATGATATGCAGCCTGCAGGAAAGGGACCGCCCCTCCACTGCAGCAGACAATGTTTGTTTACACAAAAGCATATTAAACTGTCATAAACTTCAGAGCGACTGCAGATGGAATCAGCAACTAGTTTAAGTGCAAACCAAACTATGCAAGCAAATGCATGTAATGACATTAGAACTGCTTGGTTTGCAATACCAGTGCAGTCAGCAGTAAACGCTGCAGAAGCGATCATAACACATGTATGATTTTCGATCCACTTCTCACATGTATTGGTCTTTCACATGGAATTCCAATAAAATTGATGCGTGTTTGTGGCAGTATTGTGACAAAATGTGGAAAACTTCAAGGGGGGCAAATACCTTTGCAACCCACTGTATATATATATATATATATTGTAGGGGTCATCGGGGCTGGGTATTAGATGGGAGGTACATTTCCCCGGTATTTGGACTGTGGTCCCTTTAAAACCTTGTGTGGTCCTAGGAAAGGAGTCCGGATTTTGGTGGCAGCAAGCAGTTGCTGCTTGTGTTTTTTTCTTTTCAGGGCCAGACTCCTGGGATGGGAAGGAAAGGAAGGGCGGGCCTTCCCATCCCACCTAGGTACACACCTGGTTGTCAGTGGGGCTGAGAGCCTCACTAATGTGGTGTTGATTAGATGCTAATTTATGCATAAAAAGCAGCCTCACAGGCAGTCTAGAGATAGGTGTTGGAGCAGTAGCGTGTCTGCTATGGAATCTCCTGACAAGGAGTATTGGAGATCACTTGATGGAAGCCAAACCATACGCTGGTCTGTTGTTAGTATGGCATTGGCCTGATGGAAAAATGAACTTTGTTTGAACATGCTGGACTTTATACTACAAAGCTGAAGTAAGCTGACTGTTTATTTTTCCACTTTTTACTGCTGAACTGAAGCTGTTTATCTTCTGCTGCACAATAAACTGACTTTATTTTATACATCTGTGTACTGCGTGCTGGCTGCGACCCCTCTAAACTTCACAACTGGTGCTCGGATGCGGGCAGCGCAGCACTGCAGGAAAAAGTTCAGTTTAAAAAATGACATTTAATGGGCCAGTCTCCTTGTTGGCATGATGGAGGAATTGGTGAAACAAATGGCCTTAGCAACTGTGCAGCTGCAGCAGAGCATGGTGACTCAGCAGGCGAGTATGGTGACTCAACAGCAAGCCACGGAAGCCCTGCGAGAGGCCTCAGAAGTGCAAGCCAAAATGCTGCTTGAGGCGGTGCAGAAGCTGGCCCAGGGGAGAGAGACAGCAGGAGTTGCCCCTAGCAACCAGGCGATGGTGAGAGCCAGCCACTTTCTGCAGAAACTGACACCCTCAGATGATGTGGAAGCCTTTCTAAAAACGTTTGAAAGGACAGCAGAGCGGGAAGGATGGCCGAAAGACAAATGGGCTGGTATCCTTGCACCGTTCCTGATGGGAGAACCCCAGAAGGCCTACTACGATCTCAACCCTGCAGACGCCCTCAACTATGATCGGCTAAAGGCAGAGATCCTGGCCCGACTAGGTGTAACCACAGCGGTCCGGGCACAGAGGGTGTACAGCTGGCAATACCTGATGGATCGTCCAGCCAGATCGCAGATGCATGACCTCATCCAACTGGCGAAAAAGTGGCTGCAGCCAGAGGTACTCACCGGGCCCGAGATGGTGGAGCGATTTGTGCTGGATCGTTTTCTGCGTGCCCTGCCAGTGGGACTACAGCAGTGGGTCAGTCATGCAGACCCCAAAACAGCGGAGCAGCTGGTGGAGATGGTGGAGAGATATACCGCAGTGGAAGATCTACTCTCTCCAAAGTGCCAGGCGGGCCCCACCTTATCCCGTGTTGCAAGGTTCCCTTACTCTGGAAAGGGTGCTTCATGGAACCCCGCAACCAGCACCACCAGCAATAGGGAAGTATTCCCAACAGCCGCTCAGGGGTTGCCACCTGCTATTGCTACACCTCGGAAGGGAGGTGCTATCCAGTGTTGGAGATGTTCTGCCTGGGGCCATACCAGAGCCCAGTGTCCACTGTAGGAGGAACCCATGCAGTGTGACGTGCTACGGAGGGTTTCCTTTTTTGCTCAGAAGGTATGCCTGGCAGAGTGCCAGGAGAGCTTTGTGTGCACCGTTAGTGTGAACCAGGTACCAGCTAAAGTCTTGCTGGACTCAGGCAGTATGGTAACCATGGTGCACGCTGATCTGATAGGAACAATTGACACTGTGCTAAAGCCGCTTAAGGTGGTGTGTATTCATGGAGACACAAAGACTTATCCTGTGGTGCCAGTGTCGATTACAACTGACTGTGGGACAATTACTCACGCCGTCGGAGTGGTAAGAAACCTAATGTGTCAAGTAATATTGGGTCGAGACTTTTCACTGTTTAGGGAACTATGGGAGAATGTAAAAGGGAAGTTATTTAAGGTTACTGATAATAGCTTAGCCCCTACTCCCTCTACCAGAGAACTTGATGCACCAAGTCTGGACAAAGATGTCGCAGAAAATGTATTGCAAAATGATAATGTATTATTGCAAAATGATAATGTATTATTGCAAAATGATGATTTATTATTACAAAATGATGATGTTTTGTTGCAAATGGATGAAAATGTGACTGACCATCCTTGTCGGGATCCTGAGCAGGTTACTGAAGGGGGGGATGATTCCCCATTACAGGTTATGTTGGGCGAGGATGATGAGGAATCTTCCCCCCAATCTATGCTCCCTGACCTGGATGTGTCAAAAGGGACTTTCATCACTGCGCAGATGCGGGATCCAACGTTATCCCATGCTAGAGAACAGGTATCTATTGTAAATGTAGTTTCCCAGGAACCTGGGGCAGAGGAGAGATTCCCTCATTTTGCAGTTAATGGGGATATGTTATATCGGATTGCAAAGGTCAGAGAGGAGGTGGTTGAGCAGGTGCTAGTGCCTCAAGAATTTCGGAGGATGGTACTAGACTTGGCTCACAATGAAGCATTGGGAGGTCACCTGGGTGCCGAGAAAACGGAGGCGCGGATAACTGACAGGTTTTACTGGCCTGGGTTACAGGCCGAAGTAAAGAATTATTGCGCTTCTTGCCCCACCTGTCAGTTAACCGCGCCAGTGTCCCATTTTCGAAACCCTTTGGTGCCCTTACCAATAATCGAGGTGCCATTTAAGCGCATTGCCATGGATATAGTGGGACCATTGGTAAAGTCTGCCAGGGGGCACCAATATATCCTTGTCACACTCGACTATGCTACTCGCTACCCGGAAGCTTTTCCTTTAAAAAAACCTACGTCCAAAGCTATCACCCGAGAATTATTTAATATGTTCACTCGGACGGGTTTTCCCAAGGAAATCCTTACGGACCAAGGAACCCCGTTTATGTCTAAAGTTATGGCTGATGTGTGTAAACTGTTCCAGATTAAGCAGATGAGAACCTCTGTTTATCACCCTCAGACAGATGGGCTGGTTGAACGGTTTAATAGACCTTAAAAATTATGTTAAAAAGAGTTTTTCAAAGGGACGGAAAGGATTGGGATTGTTTATTGCCTGCAGTGATGTTTGCTGTTCGGGAGGTACCTCAAGCCTCCTCAGGTTTTTCACCATTTGAACTGGTATATGGGCGCAGACCTCGAGGGTTGCTTGACTTGGTAAAAGAAACCTGGGAAAGTGAGTCCAGTCCCCACAAAAGTGTGGTGGAACATGTTTCCCAGTTGCAAGAACGCATTGCCAAGGTGATGCCCCTTGTCAAGGAACACTTACTGGCAGCCCAAGAAGCGCAGAGTCGAGTATATAACCGCTCCGCAAAAATCAGGCAGTTTCTGGTATTGATAGAGTGGCAGTATTGATCCCAACCGTGGAGAGTAAATTCTTGGCCAGGTGGCAAGGTCCCTTCGAGATCATTGAAAAAGTGGGGGAAGTGAACTACAGATGTTGGGTTGGGGGGGCGGTTCTGTCACAGGTGATTGACGGAGAGGAACATCCCATAGTTTTTCTCAGTCGGAAACGGACGGCCGCTGAGAAAAACTATGCGGTAGTGGAGAGGGAATGCTTGGCCATAAAATGGGCCCTGGACTCGCTGCGCTACTATTTATTGGGTAGGAAGTTCAGGTTGATCTGTGACCATGCCCCTCTAGCTTGGATGAAAAGGAACAAAGGAACAAATGCAAGAGTGTCCCGGTGGTTTCTCTCTCTCCAGGAGTTCAACTATGTGGTGGAGCATAGGCCGGGTAAAGTGCACCAGAACACTGATGCCCTTTCCAGAGTCCACTGTTTAGTAGGTCGATGTGCCTCCACCTCCTCGGGGTTGAGGCAGAGGGGGGGGATATGTAGGGGTCATCGGGGCTGGGTATTAGATGGGAGGTACATTTCTCCGGTATTTGGACTGTGGTCCCTTTAAAACCTTGTGTGGTCCTAGGAAAGGAGTCCGGATTTTGGTGGCAGCAAGCAGTTGCTGCTTGTGTTTTTTTCTTTTCAGGGCTGGACTCCTGGGATGGGTGGGAAGGAAGGGTGGGCCTTCCTATCCCACCTAGGTACACACCTGGTTGTCAGTGGGGCTGAGAGCCTCACTAATGTGGTGCTGGTCAGATGCTAATTTATGCATAAAAAGCAGCCTCACAGGCAGTCTAGAGATAGGTGTTGGAGCAGTAGCGTGTCTGCTATGGAATCTCCTGACAAGGAATATTGGAGATCACTTGATGGAAGCCAAACCATACGCTGGTCTGTTGTTAGTATGGCATTGGCCTGATGGAAAAATGAACTTTGTTTGAACATGCTGGACTTTATACTACAAAGCTGAAGTAAGCTGACTGTTTATTTTTCCACTTTTTACTGCTGAACTGAAGCTGTTTATCTTCTGCTGCACAATAAACGGACTTTATTTTATACACCTGTGTACTGCGTGCTGGCTGCTACCCCTCTAAACTTCTCAATATATATACACACACACACACACACACACACACACACACGTTTAAGTTTTTTGAAAAATGATAATTTGTTACACAGGGGAGAATCGTGGAAGCTGCTTGTTGTGGTGCAAAAAGTTGAACCGTAAATTATTATTTTTTTCTGAGAAAGCATAGGGAACATTTTTAGGAACAATTATACAGTTTTAGAAATGATTATTTATTAAATAATGGGTTATTGTAATCGATAAATCTGGTATGGAAATGAAAGTTTAAGATAACAAGCAATATAGGCACAATTATTATGTTCTACCGTTCCAGTACCAATGAAAAAACAGCACTTACATACATTAAAGCATGATTAGGTATGACTTACCATCAAATTGCAGAAGCATTGTATTGTCTAATTTTGCGTCCCGGCTGTCCCTCGCATTATTTAGCAAAACAGGTTTCAGTGCACTTGTCTTGGAATATAATTTTGCGACGCCGTAATATACAGAGACAGTCAGTCTCATAAAGGAAGGATCAAAATCTTTTAACCAAGCCTGGTGAAAGGATCATATTGATAACATTTTTATCACTGCTTCATTATATAATTTAAATAATAGTTTACATATTTTACACATTGATAATTTTAAATATCTTACATCTGAAGATCTGTTGATTCCTTCTTTAAGCAATACCTTCAAAACAATATCTTTTACACCAGATGGCAAAATCTTCCTGAAATCTCTTGACTCCACTTTACCTGGGTAATAAATGGAGGCAGTCATTTTTACTTTTATCATGTAATTGTTAAATCCATAACTTATTGCTGGATATAGATCTGAAGAAATAAATTAACAAAACTTCAGTTGGACACAAGAGTTTCATAATTCATGCACATAAAGTTCTTCAGTTCTCAAGTGAAGGAGATAACAAGAGTCTTCTAAGTACAGATAATTCACTTACAGTCAACAGTCTAGCCAACTGACACTCATCATGCTTATATGAATTGAGTAAGTGCCTTTTCCTACAAGTGGAAATAACATTTATTAACATGGGCTATCACATCAAATTTGCATGCAGGAAAAATTGCATGCTATACTTATAAATGAGAACCCAACCTTCATGTTATTTCCTTCTCCTTGAGATGTAGGTAATCTGCATTGTCCTAACCTGCAGAGTTAGAACTTCTGTGCTGGACTATGTCCTTACTCAGAGATTGCTTTGTCTCCCCAGTGTACAAATATTCTAATCACATTGGACTCCTAAGCACATTGGACTACTTACACAAAGTCACTTTGTTTGTACTGGATTATATCGGTGGGGACTCAGGAGCAGGGACAACCCATCTGCAGTTAAAAAGCAGCAACCCTACTATATATTTTAGAACAAAAATCTACTGCAGCATACAATAAGATGTAATTACCACTGCATGGTCATGCATGGATTTCCTCAGCTCTCTGCCAGCACTGTCGAACTGTGGCACCTGTGGTTCTGAATCGAGAAGATGGCATAGCGTGTAAAGATGAGGGGCTAGGGAGAAGCCCCCTGAAAGTAAGTAATGCTTGCCACCCTCTAACTGCCCACATCATTTACGGATGAAGGGGAGGGGGGGTTGTTACACATATTTTATAAGACCTCAGATGCTTTTAAAGCATAGGTAAAGCAAAAATCTGCATTGAGTTGTGTATGACTGCTCAAAATATTATCCAGTTTAGAACAAATCCATACTGTCTCAGTTGCCAATGCAGTTGTTGCTCTGTAAGGGTGGCCACTAATGATTCAATCTTTTTCATCCAATTTTACCAAATCCATGTAGTATAAGGGCCTGTTTCCACTACATGCAGATTGGATGCAGAATGGATGCAGAAAAACTGACTCCAATGAAAGCCTATGGGCCTGTTTCCACTAAATGTGATTTTTCTGATGTAGATTTTTCCATAGGCATTCATGGGAGTCAGTTTTTCTGCATCCATTCTGCATCCAATCTGCGTCCGATCTGCGTTTAGTGGAAACAGGCCCTAAGGGTAAATTGAGTGAAAATATTGCATGGATAATTTAGGCAGTTCCCTTATATTACATAGAGATTGTAAGACTGGATGAAAAAGATTGAATCATAAGTGGCCACCTTAAGAGGGATGGAAAAATTTCAAGAGCAAAAATTGGTGTATAGTTTATGCTAGCTACCTAATTTTTGTTGGATGTTGCATGACCTGGATTAATTGGAATCTTCATGGAAAGTATGTTTTCTATACAAGCCGTGTTGCTGTTTCCAGGACAGGTGATGATAAACCCTGCACTGTGGTGATTTTCAATAACACAAGAAACCCATTTATCTAAATCTACCCTTAGATGCCTAGGGTAGTATTATCTAAATGAGATTAAAAAAAAAAGACAAGGCAGGACTCTCGAACCCCATCCTAACCAATCCCCCCCCCCCCCCCCATCTCCCTAATCCCATTCATATTAAAAAAACCTGTTAAATTAACAATACCCCTGGTCCTGTTGTGAATTCAAGATGTCAGTAGGAATCCTGCCCATCACATTTTATGAGGGACATCATTCATTAAATATGGTATGGAGATTACTTAATTCCCAGCGGCTGAGAGATGGCAGCAGATTATCAACAGCTGAATGATGGAGCAAATGATGGAGCAGATAAGCATCAGTGGCTTTTCAATAAATACAGACCACAAGATGCTCCTGACCATAAGACACACCTAGGTTTAGAGGACAAAAACCAGGGGAAGAAATATACTAAACCTGGTGCATGCATGGTGCAGGGGCATCTTGTTGACCTTCTGATCCAAATTATTAAGTCCCCCTTGTACCTCATGTACAAAATGCTTTTGTATGTTCTTGTATGTGAATATATTTTATAATTTTCAACATATTTTATATTTTGCTCTTTTGAGGAGTGGAAAAGAGAAATTATAACAGCATGAAGTGTCAACTAATTTAATAAATCCAATTGCAGTGATGTATGAAAAAGCACAATGAAGCACAGTAAGGTTTCTTCCTTACTGAGATTAAAAAGTTTCATCTCGCAGTGCTGATGAAGCCTGTTTCAAAATGATCAACCAGCTGAGAAAACACATGTAATCTACATTAGGAACTTTCAATCTGGCTAAAAACTTTAAAAATTAGAAATGTTTGGCGAATGGTAAATGCTGATCTTGGCTTACATTACAAGTTCTCATTAATTATGCTAGTTAAACAATTTGCTTTTATCACATTTAAAAGCCATGATTCTACTTCCTAATTCCAATATTAGTTTAGAATTTTTATTTTATATGAGTTATGCAAAGATTAACATATAAAACTCCTCTTCTTTTCATGCTTACAAATGAACTACTGAAACAATGTGAGCAATGATTTGATATCATTTGTAATTCATGCATTGTATGATAAAATATTCAGATTAACCATTTATATTGGAATCTGGGAGCCTCCCAGATGTCCATCCTGTTACAGGTAAATAGGTACATAGGGTGAATAGGTATAGGGCTTGATTCACAAAGCGGTGCTAACTGTTAGCACGCCTGTGAAAACCCCCTTAGCACTTCTAAACGAGTTTTCGCGCATAAAACTTTACGCGCGCAAAACTTTATGCGCATAAAACTTTACGCGCGCAGTGCACAGAGCGCAGGGCGCTCCGCGCGAAGTGCCCATTAAAGACTATGGGACTTAGCGCGCATAAGACTTTGCGCGCGTAAAACTTTGCGCGCAAAGTTAGCGCGCGATCTGATTGAGAAATCCTGTGCTAACCTACTTAGCACCCTGGTTAGCACGTCTAAAGACTTTAGACGTGCTAAGTAGGTTAGCACCGCTTTGTGAATCAAGCCCATAGAGTAGACAGTGAAAAAAATTCCTAAAAAGTTGATGATGGAAATATTCTTCTGGACACCACACCCTGTTGCTACTACCACAGCAGCTTGTTGTTTTGTTGCCGGGGGACCTCGTCCCTGTCACTCCCTGCCTTCCACAGCTCTGATCTTCTGCTAAGCACCATCTTTTGTCTTCCCTTTAAATCTTGATTGCAGGGGCTCCTTCAGCTGCTGCAATTGTCATTAACCATCTCTTCAGCCCCAGGCATCACCAGTACTCAGCTGATGTCTACCTGCTATATGCCAGGCTCCCCTGGTCCTGTCATTCTCCACCACTCCATGCCAGCATCAGCTGAACCGCTGGAACCAACATCGCTCTCCCCAGCTTCTGACTAGTAATAGAGAACTGTGGGGCCCCATAAGAGTCCTTTTATAGCTCATTACAGGTGTGTGTTAGAAAAAAATAAAGGACGTGGCCAAGAGCTTGCTTTCCATTAACTGGAAGTACAACTCTGTTCCAACAGTTAGAGATTAGTTTATGAAACAAAATCCAACAAATAGAGAAAACAGTTATAAAAAGTAAAGATGCTTGATAAATATTGTTCTTTTTGGGCGGCATGGATTGACTATAAATCCGCACCAGAATATCTGAGTTACCTACTTTGAGTGATCACAAAATAAATAGACATGTTTTGACAGATGTAACATTGTTGAAGACCACCACTTGTTCAATGTTCAATATGTTGTATTTTGTTTTTTTATTTCTTTTATTGTTTTTGTTACTTAAAGAGACTCTGTAACATTAAAAACATCCCCTGGGGGGTACTCACCTCGGGTGGGGGAAGCCTCCGGATCCTAATGAGGCTTCCCACGCCGTCCTCTGTCCCACGGGGGTCTCTCCGCAGCCCTCCGAACAGCCGGCGACTGTGCCGACTGTCATTTCAATATTTACCTTTGCTGGCTCCAGCGGGGGCGCTGTGGCGGCTTTCCATTCCGAACTACACGGAAATACCCGATCTCATTCGGGTCCGCTCTACTGCGCAGGCGCAGGAGACTTGCGCCTGCGCAGTAGAGCGGACCCGACGGCGATCGGGTATTTCCGTGTAGTTCGGAATGGAAAGCCGTCAGAGCGCCTGCGCAGGAGCCAGGAAGGTAAATAATGACGTCACCGCTGCCCGGACTCCACGGAGGGCTGCAGCGAGACCCCTGACGGATGGAGGACGGCGTGGGAAGCCTCATTAGGATCCGGAGGCTTCCCCCACCCGAGGTGAGTACCCCCCAGGGGATATTTTTATGTTACAGTTCCTCTTTAAGCTGGGTTCCAATGCAGATGTTATGTAGCCTAGGTCAGATCTGACCTATGGGTGAGGTAGGGGCTTGATCTAATATTCATATGTTTTTTTCGCTTAGCTGGATGTGAATTGGAATGAGGAAGGCAAAGCATTGCATTATAATGAAAATATGTTGTTAAGATTTTCCAGGATATGGACTCCTGCGTGGGCCCTAACCTGTTTTGTGGATACATTATGTTTAACCACTTGAGGACCTAGGGCTTTCTACCCCTTAAGGACCGGCCACTTTTTTTCCATTCAGACCACTGCAGCTTTCACGGTTTATTGCTCGCTCATACAACCTACCACCTAAATGAATTTTGGCTCCTTTTCTTGTCACTAATAAAGCTTTCTTTTGGTGCTATTTGATTGCTACTGCGATTTTTACTTTTTATTATATTCATCAAAAAAGACATGAATTTTGGCAAAAAAAATGATTTTTTTAACTTTCTGTGCTGACATTTTTCAAATAAAGTAAAATTTCTGTATACATGCAGCGCGAAAAATGTGGACAAACATGTTTTTGATAAAAAAAAACCCCATTCAGTGTATATTTATTGGTTTGGGTAAAAGTTATAGCGTTTACAAACTATGGTGCAAAAGTGAATTTTCCCATTTTCAAGCATCTATGACTTTTCTGACCCCCTGTCATGTTTCATGAGGGGCTAGAATTCCAGGATAGTATAAATACCCCCCAAATGACCCCATTTTGGAAAGAAGACATCCCAAAGTATTCACTGAGAGGCATAGTGAGTTCATAGAAGATATTTTTTGTCACAAGTAAGCGGAAAATGACACTTTGTGAAAAAAAAAAAAAAAGTTTCCATTTCTTCTAACTTGCGACAAAAAAAAAATGAAATCTGCCACGGACTCACCATGCCCCTCTCTGAATACCTTGAAGGGTCTACTTTCCAAAATGGGGTCATTTGTGGGGTGTGTTTACTGTCCTGACATTTTAGGGGGTGCTAAATTGTAAGCACCCCTGTAAAGCCTAAAGGTGCTCATTGGACTTTGGACCCCTTAGCGCAGTTAGGCTGCAAAAAAGTGCCACACATGTGGTATTGCCGTACTCAGGAGAAGTAGTATAATGTGTTTTGGGGTGTATTTTTACACATACCCATGCTGGGTGGGAGAAATATCTCTGTAAATGACAATTTGTTAATTTTTTTTACACACAATTGTCCATTTACAGAGAACTTTCTCCCACTCAGCATGGGTATGTGTAAAAATACACCCCAAAACACATTATACTACTTCTCCTGAGTACGGCGATACCACATGTGTGGCACTTTTTTGCACCCTAACTGCGCTAAAGGGCCCAAAGTCCAATGAGTACCTTTAGGATTTCACAGGTCATTTTGAGAAATTTCGTTTCAAGACTACTCCTCACGGTTTAGGGCCCCTAAAATGCCAGGGCAGTATAGGAACCCCACAAATGACCCCATTTTAGAAAGAAGACACCCCAAGGTATTCCGTTAGGAGTATGGTGAGTTCATAGAAGATTTTATTTTTTGTCACAAGTTAGCGGAAAATGACACTTTGTGAAAAAACACAATTAAAATCAATTTCCGCTAACTTGTGACAAAAAATAAAATCTTCTATGAACTCGCCATACTACTAACGGAATACCTTGGGGTGTCTTCTTTCTAAAAGTGCCACACATGTGGTATCACCGTACTTGGGAGAAGTAGTACAATGTGTTTTGGGGTGTATTTTTACACATACTCATGCTGGGTGGGAGAAACACCTCTGTAAATGACAATCTTTTGATTGTCACAAGTTAGCGGAAATTGATTTTAATTGTTTTTTTTCACAAAGTGTCATTTTCCGCTAACTTGTGCCAAAAAATAAAATCTTCTATGAACTCACCATACTCCTAACGGAATACGTTTGGGTGTCTTCTTTCTAGAATGGGGTCATTTGTGGGGTTCCTATACTGCCCTGGCATTTTAGGGGCCCTAAACCGTGAGGAGTAGTCTTGAAAGAAAAATGACCTGTGAAATCCTAAAGGTACTCATTGGACTTTGGGCCCCTTAGCGCAGTTAGGCTGCAAAAAAGTGCCAATCATGTGGTATCGCCGTACTCGGGAGATGTAGTATAATGTGTTTTGGGGTGTATTTTTACACATACCCATGCTGGGTGGGAGAAATACCTCTGTAAATGACAATTGTTTGATTTTTTTTACACACAATTGTCCATTTACAGAGAGATTTCTCCCACCCAGCATGGGTATGTGTAAAAATACACCCCAAAACACATTATACTACTTCTCCTGAGTACGGCGATACCACATGTGTGACACTTTTTTGCAGCCTAGGTGCAGCCTAGGTGCGCTAACGTCCTAATCACAGGTCATTTTGAGGCATTTGTTTTCTAGACTACTCCTCTCGGTTTAGGGCCCCTAAAATGCCAGGGCAGTATAGGAACCCCACAAGTGACCCCATTTTAGAAAGAAGACACCCCAAGGTATTCCGTTAGGTGTATGGTGAGTTCATAGAAGATTTTATTTTTTGTCACAAGTTAGTGAAAAATGACACTTTGTGAAAAAAAAACAAAAATCAATTTCCGCTAACTTTTGACAAAAAATAAAATCTTCTATGAACTCGTCATACACCTAACAGAATACATTGGGGTGTCTTTTTTCTAAAATGGGGTCCGTTTCTGGGGTTCCTATACCGCCCTGGCATTTTACGGGCCCAAAACCATGAGTAGTCTGGAAACCAAATGTCTCAAAATGACTGTTCAGGGGTATAAGCATCTGCAAATTTTGATGACAGGTGGTCTATGAGGGGGCGAATTTTGTGGAACCGGTCATATGCAGGGTGGCCTTTTAGATGAAAGGTTGTATTGGGCCTGATCTGATGGATAGGAGTGCTAGGGGGGTGACAGGAGGTGATTGATGGGTGTCTCAGGGGGTGGTTAGAGGGGAAAATAGATGCAATCAATGCACTGGGGAGGTGATCGGAAGGGGGTCTGAGGGGGATCCGAGGGTTTGGCCGAGTGATCAAGAGCCCACACGGGGCAAATTAGGGCCTGATCTGATGGGTAGGTGTGCTAGGGGGTGACAGGAGGTGATTGATGGGTGTCTCAAGGTGTGATTAGAGGGGGGAATAGATGCAAGCAATGCACTGGCGAGGTGATCAGGGCTGGGGCCTGAGGGCATTCTGAGGGTGTGGGCAGGTGATTGAGTGCCCTAGGGGCAGATAGGGGTCTAATCTGATAGGTAGCAGTGACAGGGGGTGATTGATGGGTAATTAGTGGGCGTTTAGGGTAGAGAACAGATATAAACACTGCCCTTGGGAGGTGATCTGACGTCGGATCTGCGGGCGAACTATTGGTGTGGGTGGGTGATCAGATTGCCCGCAAGGGGCAGGTTAGGGGCTGATTGATGAGTGGCAGTGACAGGGGGGTGATTGATGGGTGGCAGTGCCAGGGGGTGATTGATGGGTGGCAGTGACAGGGGGTGATTGATGGGTGATTGACAGGTGATTGACAGGTGATCAGTGGGTTATTACAGGGAAGAACAGATGTAACTAATGCACTGGCGAATTGATAATGGGGGGTCTGAGGGCAATCTGAGCGTGTAGGCGGGTGATTGGGTGCCCGCAAGGGGCAGATTAGGGTCTGATCTGATGGGTAACAGTGACAGGTGGTGATAGGGGGTGATTGATGGGTGATTGATGGGTAATTAGTGGGTGTTTAGAGGAGAGAATAGATGTAAACACTGCGCTTGGGTGGTGATCTGATGTCGGATCTGCGGGCGATCTATTGGTGTGGGTGGGTGATCAGATTTCCCGCAAGGGGCAGGTTAGGGGCTGATTGATGGGTGGCAGTGACAGGGGGTGATTGGTGGGTGGCAGTGACAGGGGGTGATTGATGGGTTATTGACAGGTGATCAGTGGGTTATTACAGGGAAGGACAGATGTAAATAATGCCCTGGCGAATTGATAAGGGGGGGGGGGGTCTGAGGGCAATCTGAGCGTGTAGGCGGGTGATTGGGTGCCCGCAAGGGGCAGATTAGGGTCTGATCTGATGGGTAACAGTGACAGGTGGTGATAGGGGGTGATTGATGGGTAATTAGTGGGTGTTTAGAGGAGAGAATAGATGTAAACACTGCGTTTGGGTGGTGATCTGATGTCGGATCTGCGGGCGATCTATTGGTGTGGGTGGGTGATCAGATTTCCCGCAAGGGGCAGGTTAGGGGCTGATTGATGGGTGGCAGTGACAGGGGGTGATTGATGGGTGATTGACAGGTGATTGACAGGTGATCAGGGGGGATAGATGCATACAGTACACAGGGGGGGGGAGGTCTGGGGGGGTCTGGGGAGAATCTGAGGGGTGGGGGGGTGATCAGGAGGGGGCAGTGGGCAGGGGGGAGATAAAAAAAAAATAGCGTTGACAGATAGTGACAGGGAGTGATTGATGGGTGATTAGGGGGGTGATTGGGTGCAAACAGGGGTCTGGGGGGTGGGCAGGGGGGGGTCTAAGGGGTGCTGTGGGCGATCTGGGGCAGGGGGGGGAGAAATCAGTGTGCTTGGGTGCAGACTAGGGTGGCTGCAGCCTGCCCTGGTGGTCCCTCGGACACTGGGACCACCAGGGCAGGAGGCAGCCTGTATAATACACTTTGTAAACATTACAAAGTGTATTATACACTTTGTATGCGGCGATCGCGGGGTTAACATCCCGCCGGCGCTTCCGTATAGCCGGTTGGGATGTTGCGGCGGGCGAGCGGTGACAGGCGCCGGCGGAGGATCGCGTCACGTATGACGCGATCGCTCCGCCCATGCCCTTAGAAGGACCGCCGCCTCTGTGGGTGAGCCGGTCCTTCAGGGCTCCACTTCCCGGCCGCCTCTGTGCGTTAGGCGGTCGGGAAGTGGTTAAGGATACCTTTCTTCAAATAACAAATATGTACAAAAAAAAATGTACAAATTATATGGATGCATACATATGTATTTACAATTTTTTGCAGTAGTGGTCCTTTGAGGCTAGCAAGATTTGCAGAAGAATAAGTCCCCAGTGACCATGTCAAAAATGGTTGTGCACTGAATGTTATACTCTTCACACTTGCACTAACAAATGTTGTTGCAGGATAGGCTTTTCACAGTCTTGCTCCTTAAACAAACTGACTGTAACACATCCACAGCAGCCTTGACAAAGCCCGAAGAGTTGGGTGAAACATGCAGGGGTCTGGAGTGGGAGGTATTTTTTCTTGGTGGTCATTATTGGGGGTACATGTGTATTTGCTTGAATAATAAAATTGTCATATTTTATACTGCTGTTGCACCTATGGGTGTTTTTTTCTTGGTTGGATGTGGTTGTTGGGTGTTGAGCAGCTCACACTAGAAGATTTGTGTCCAGTCAAAGTTGCAGTAAACTTGCTGGTGCATCCTTGTTTTTTGCTCCAATACAACACATTAACATCTTAATATAAAGGGTTCGTTCTATCACTAAATGTGAGAATAGAGTAGAAATATGACCACCAAT
This sequence comes from Hyperolius riggenbachi, assembly GCF_040937935.1. Lineage (NCBI taxonomy): Eukaryota > Metazoa > Chordata > Amphibia > Anura > Hyperoliidae > Hyperolius > Hyperolius riggenbachi. The sequence goes on from NC_090647.1 coordinate 279,265,878, forward strand.
TATAACAAAGAAATTCATAAATGTATAATGTTGGAAAACAGAACCAGTATAAGGAGTATAAAGTGTAAAATTGAGGCCAACTATAAAGCTTAAAAGCTGATGTGATTGCTAAGGGCCATGTCCCTCTTTCCCTGCCTTCCAAAATCATCTGGTTTTCAATCAAATGATTTGGGAAAATGATGTCCATGCTTAAACAATAATTCTTCGCTGTGTCCTGTGATAGTATACCTGTGTAGGTCTATTCTTTTTTTGTAGTTTCAGGAAGATTCACCAATGTATCTCTGATTATTGGATGTAAACTAACAACTTACTAAATCCATCTACTAGTGACTGACTTTGTAATGGGCAGAGTAAAAAGAGAGGGTTTAAGCATCTCCTCATTTCCGGATAAGATCTTGAGTCTACTGAATAGTCATCGCATGATCAGAATGTTAGATATGTGTTTTGTTTCAATAAAAAGTATATTGATTTATTATATATTGTCCATGTCTATTAGTACTATTCAGAGTAAGAATCCACAGTCTACTAACAATTGATTTTTATCTTGTTGATACCATTTTATTGAATTGCTATAATTGCTGCTGAATTATGCCTATCGATATGTAAACCTAAACAGATACTTGATGATTTATAACCGCCTTTCTTAAAATAAAGTGGAATATCCCTCTTACATGTGATTTTTACTTAATCTTAAAAAATAAGAAACATTTTAATTTACCATGAAAAAAAAGAACAAAATGAGTTAACTGCCATAGTATAATCTAGCAATGTCAGTATATCAGCATATCCCATAAGAATGTTTGTTTATGAATTTTATAATTTACTGTGTTGAAAACAGAAGAACATTGTGTTTTAGTATTTGCATCAGACATTAAATACCTTGGAGCCTTGGAGACAGTTCACGGACTTGCCTGCACATAAAAAGTACTAATTAGTTTGTTTTAATAATTTATTTTTTTTCTAGCTGCAATGCACAATGCAATAAGCAAGACTCCTGGTGGAATTACAAATGTAATTACTTCTTCTTATAACCAATTTTTAAAGAAAATAAATAAATATAAGATAATAAATATAAGACAGATAGGAAGAATATAGGTAGAAATACAGATAGTAATCTATTTTATTTATTTATTGTATTTATAAAGCGCCAACATATTACACAGCGTTGAAATGTATTTTGTCATTTAAAAGCATTTTACCGATTTTATCGGATACCTTGTCAGTTTACTGAGATACTTTCTGAAAGAAACAAATGTAGTTATATCACTGGGTAAGGTCATGCTAGCTCACATAAGCAAACCCGATACACAAGGCATTTAAATGTACGGGACCTTCCCTTACAATAGTATAAACAATTATTCAAATACATCTATGCTGTGCTGATGAAGCTTAGGAAAGGAAAAACACATGGCACTTGTTAATTGAGGTAAATGTAGACAGTCATCAGACTCATAAGCAAGTTAAATGCAGTCAAGAGAAAAAAAAGTATTGCTATTAGATTAATTTAGGATGCATTTACAATGCACTTGCCATGGGTTTACGATGCGTTTATGATGTGTTCTTGATGCTTTGCCACGCATTTACATAGCATTGCCATTGACCCCAATACAGTTACACCAGCACTTGAGACACATCATAAAATGACATGATGCATTATAAAAACACAATTTAAAGCAAACCAAAGCTGTAAAAAGTAATAGAAACACATACGAGATTGCAATCAAGAAACACTAGATCCAAAATGCTTCAGAAACACAGACGAGAAGCAAAACACAAATGTCCATGCACACTAGAGTGAAGGAAAGTTCAGTGTATGATAAAGCTTGCATGATTTTAAAGTGTACCTGAAGTGACATGTGGCATGATGAGATAAACATAGGTACATACAGTACTAGCCCTACTAAGATATTGTCTGAAGACCCTCTCTGTTTTCCAGTACAACAAAAGTTAGAAAACTAAAGTTGTTATCTGCAAATAAGCATGTCAAACAGCTTCTGTCATCCGCGCTTTTCTGGAACTCCCAGTTCATCACTCACCCACACTTACTATTTTTAGGCGCCACCTAAAAACACACCTCTTCAAGTAGGCGTATAATCTCACTAAGACCCTAAACTCACCACCGATCACCATACTACCTGTTCCTGTGCTCAGTTTAGAGTACCCTGATAGACATGACCCTGCCTGTGTTCTCTACTCAGTCTGTATTGGCTCTGCCAGTCTAGTAAACTGGGAGATGCCACAAATGCATAGCCTGCACAGCAGATTGAAGAGTCCACTGCCTAACTGGCATCTCTGTGAAACATCCAAATCCACTACCATCATCAGAATTTTTCAGACTCCATACAAATTCACTTAATGGAAATGGTTTGTCCATCCAGCATTCTCCTGATCTCCTCTATTGTAATAAGTCTTTTGAAAACATGAAGTTGCTTATCTGGCACTACATGCAAAAGTGGAATGAAATAAGCAATCCTGTGTTCTAAGATTTGCTGTTTAAATTGCCCAAAGGGTCTATATTCATTCAGAAAAAAGGGCACCTAGGAGGATCTATAATGCAAACATTATTCTTTATGAAAAAAAAAGTGCACCAATTGTTTACCTTGTAAATGTTTTAGACCTAGACTAACATATTTCTTACAACAAATGTTACGTAGTTATGTAACCTACTTATTTTAATACCTATTGCCTAGGCGATTCATTCCAGGAATGTCTGCAAGCAGTCCTCCCTGTTGTAAGTGCATCCAAGCTCTCTGTATATCGGCTGTAAGTAAGTGATATGCATCATTCAGCAATACCTGTCAGACAGAAACAGGAAAAAATAATAAAATACAAAAATACTTTTAATGTATTGCTGTCATTTTTCCAGTAGTCTTTTCATAAGAAGTTTAACTGAAAGACACTGTGTGAAGTGCATGGGGAGTACGCTGCCTCTTATTGGTGGGGCCACTCTGCCTATAGTTATTTGTGGAGGGGATTAGCGGCAAGGAGGTTAAATTATGGTGCCCAATAAGGAGCCCGCTATTTATCGGGCACCATAATTTAACCTCCTTGCTGCTAATCGTGGCTTTTACTATTGCCGCCTATGGTGGCAGGGAGTAGGTAAACTTAGGCGGGGTAGAGTTATGTAGTGGAGGTGGAGTGGTTAGTGTTTGGCAGTGGGGGTGGAGTCTTATGATTACGCAGCAGGGGTGGAGTGGTTAGAGTTTGGCAGCCGAGGTGGAGTGGTTAGGCACTGTTTGGGCCCCATATTGGGCAAACTAACTGCCCCCCCCTCACTCACTTCTGCCCCCACATGGCAAATCCCAATCTTTCTGAACACACTAACGTCTGTGTGTCAGCTTTTCATGCACTCCCATGGCTGGGAGCGTTCTGCGTATGCTCAGTTCATTAAAGAGTAACTGTCAGGCTGCAGAAGCTAATTTAAACCTCTATTCTCCTGTGTTAAACAGTTTAGAAGGAAGCCCAAAAGCAATTAGTGAAGATAAAAATCTCAGTTACCTTTGATGTGTGCTTATCAGCAAGTCTGTTATTCTTAAGGTCCGTACACACGCCGGACTTTAGGCAACGACGGGTCCGTCGTTGCCTCCCGCTGGGTGGGCGTGCCAGCGACAGTCCGGCGTGTGTACGCTCTGTCGTCAGACTGATACGGCTGTTTCTGAGCGATCCGCCGGGCGGATCGCTCAGAAACAGCCGTATCAGTCTGACGACAGAGCGTACACACGCCGAACTGTCGCTGGCACGCCCACCCAGCGGGAGGCAACGACGGACCCGTCGTTGCCTAAAGTCCGGCGTGTGTACGGACCTTATAGAAGACGCAAGCCGCATACCATACTGCAAAGCATTCTGGGGCTCTCCCCTCGGCTGCTAATGAGACGTTACAGCAGCTTGTAATCGCGTAGCACTGATAAATCTCGGGCAGAGTACACTGCAGGAGTCAGCTATTGTTCCTAGCCACATGGCTCATTAATATTCACTGCACACTGTGTTGTTCAAGTACAAGCTTATCTGTGATCAGGAAGCAGGCAGGACATGACGACACATTTGACAGAAAAACATGGAGCCTGCCATGAGCTGTCAGGAGCATCTATCTCTGCATATACTATATACAAATTCTGTGAAATCCAAACGTGGACAGTGAAATGCATATGTAATGTAAGTACAGCCAATCTTTAGCTACTGATATATGTGTTTATTTTCTCTGAGACCTTATACCTAACAGCTCCTCTTTAAGACTGTAACTGCGCTGGCACAGAATGCTCCCAGCAACCCAGATGGATTGTGTGAAATTCACAGGTGCACAACAGATTGGACCAGAAAGGTATTGAGGGAGTTGATAGACTACAGGGAAGGAGGGGTAGAAGGAACTCCAGATAAGTAAAAATCATTTTCTCCCATTCATATCAGGTTTACTTTGATCCCTAACTGACTAAGGTAACTCCAGGATGAGCCTCCCGGCACCTCTCATCACATTACACTTGGGCCGCAAGCAGCTGTCCTCCATGTGTTGCCCTGAAGGTGGCCCTGTGGTTAGTAGTGTTGGGCGAACAGTGTTCGCCACTGTTCGGGTTCTGCAGAACATCACCCTGTTCGGGTGATGTTCACGTTCGGCCGAACACCTGATGGTGTTCGGCCTTTTAAGTTCGGGTTCGCCCCGAACTACTAAATGGCCGCCGAACAGGGCCCTGTTCGGCCGAATACTGCCCCCCTATGGGGTCGCAGGCATCAGGGGGGAGCATGCCCCGATCGCGGGGGGGGGGGGGTCGGAAATTCCCCCCACCCCCTCCGCTAGCGCTCCCCCCTCTGCCCGCTTCCCCATACAAAAGTTTCAGGAAGTACCGGTCCGGTGGTAGTGGGTGGCTGGCAGTGGGCGGCACTGTGAAGTGAGTGACTGAGGAGGAGGAGTCCGGAGAGTGACGCGTTGAGGGAGGCCGGGCAGCGGGCGGTTCAGCAGTAGTACTTTACTACTGCTGAACCGCCCGCTGCCCGGCCTCCCTCAACGCGGGAGTGACTGAGGAGGAGGAGTCCGGAGAGTGACGCGTTGAGGGAGGCCGGGCAGCGGGCGGTTCAGCAGTAGTACTTTACTACTGCTGAACCGCCCGCTGCCCGGCCTCCCTCAACGCGTCACTCTCCGGACTCCTCCTCCTCAGTCACTCACTTCACAGTGCCGCCCACTGCCAGCCACCCACTACCACCGGACCGGTACTTCCTGAAACTTTTGTATGGGGAAGCGGGCAGAGGGGGGAGCGCTAGTGGAGGGGGTGCGGGGAATTTCCGACCCCCCCCCCCCACCGCGATCGGGGCATGCTCCCCCCTTATGCCTGCGACCCCATAGGGCCCCCAAAAGCGGGATGTTCAGGGAACTTTCCCGAACCCGAACATCCAGGTGTTCGCCCAACACTAGTGGTTAGGCAGCAAGAGTGGAGAGGTTAGGCACCTTGATGGTCTTAAGGTTAGGCGTAGGTAGAGGGAGGGTTCAGTGTGAGAGTAGGCAGAGGTGTAGGTATACATTACCTGGTCCCGGGCGATCGCATCTCCTCCACTTCCTAGTTAGTTTGCAGCTGTCGCATGGTGATTGGCTGGCTGCAGGACTCCTGCAAACTAACCAAGAAGTGGAGAAGACGTGATCGCTGGTAGTAGGTAATGTATGCAGATGCTGGTAATGACATCTTGTTACTAAGGTTATTTACCGTTTTAGGACATTTCTAAAACATTAAATAACCTTAGTAGCAAGATGTCATTATCTGCATCACCCTGCGGCATTTTTGTGTGGCGCTATTTTTTTATGTATGCTTCATTTGACATCTGCTTGGCATTGCTATCTGCTTGTTTGTATTTAATTGCTGGATTTTGTCTGACAGTTGGTAATATCTTCATGTCACTGATAATCTGCCTGTCATTAGTATTATTTAGATATGGCTGGAATCTGCCTTAAAGAGAATCTGTATTGTTAAAATCGCACAAAAGTAAACATACCAGTGTGTTAGGGGACATCTCCTATTACCCTCTGACACAATTTCGCCGCTCCTCGCCGCATTAAAAGTGGTTAAAAACAGTTTTAAAAAGTTTGTTTATAAACAAACAAAATGGCCACCAAAACAGGAAGTAGGTTGATGTGCAGTATGTCCACACATAGAAAATACATTCATACACAAGCTGGCTGTATACAGCCTTCCTTTTGAATCTCAAGAGATCATTTGTGTGTTTCTTTCCCCCTGCAGCTATCTTCCACTGAAGTGTCAGGCTATTTCTTCCTGCAGAGTGCAGACAGCTCTGCCTGTATGTAATTCCTCAGTATGTGAAAGCCCAGCCAGCTCAGAGGAGGATTTATCCAGCTTGTAAAAGATAAGAGAGAAGAGAGAAGCTGCTCTAATCTAAATAATACACAGGCAGTGTGCAGAGAGGGGCCTGGAAGGGGGAGTTCATAGCAGAACCACAACACTGAAGAACTTGGCAGCCTTCCAGACACAGGCCTGACAAGTCTGACAATAGAGAGATAAGTTGATTTATTACAGAGATGGTGATAGTAGAACGTGCTGCAGTAAGCCAGAACACATTAGAATAGCTTTTGGAACTTGTAGGATGATAAAAAACAGGATGCAATTTTTGTTACGGAGTCTCTTTAAACAAGAATTGATTTTTTGTGGAGGCTGCAATATTTATTTTCTTATAAATAATACCAGTTGCCTGGCTGTCCTGCTGATCCTCTGCCTTTAATACTGTTATCCATAGACCCTGAACAAGCATGCAGATTAGATGTTTCTGACTGGAGTCTGACTGGATTAGCTGTGTGCTTGTGGCTGGGTGAACACTTGGCAGTGTGTTTACACGTAGCGTTTTGATGCATATGCGTTTGCGCGTTTTTAGTGCCTTTTCTGTGCGTTTGCAGTTTTCCCCCTGCACAAGCATTTTTCTTGCGTTTTGCATGCGTTTTAATGCGTTTGCGGTTCGCATATAAAGCGTTTTGCATGCATTTTTGATATTGGTTTTATGAAAATCACTAGGAAGTCAATAGAAAGCGGAAATACATCATCAAACTTGTTTATTTTGTTTTTTTAAAATGCATATAAAAACACATGAGGGATGCAATATCTCTGCGTCACATTGACTTTCATTATGTGCATTTTTGATGCGTTTTTGAAAAATATGCAACAAAACCAACATTTTTAAAAATGCACATTGCAAAATGCAGAGCATTAGAGCAGGGAGGAGTTCAGAACCACTTTAAGAAGAAGCTTGTCTTTGAGTAGTCTGCCATTTGCTTCCTGCTGCATTCACCTGAGCAGCAAGGAGAGCTGGGGCTAAAACTCAAAATAGGGTGTTTGTTCTAGTAACAACCATCTTAGGGACACTCTCCTTCTATTGTGTCCTTAATAAGGAGACATGGAGAAATCTCACTAACATAGAGAAAAACAAAAAAATAAAGCCTATGCAGAGGTTGCATTTGTTCCCAATGTATTCAAAGCTAAAAGGAACATTTTGCTGTGACTTCCACTTAAAGTCGTGTTGTTACAGTTTAAAGTGTACCAGGCGCAAAAATCTTGCAAAAGCAAATGAGATGTAATGGTTCTGAAATGGCGGAAACATGCATGATATTTAAATAATTGCACACTGTAGCTACTATAAGCTTGTCTTGTGACATGAAAGTGATTTACCTGTCTGATTGCAGGATAATTGTCAGCAGTCAAGATTGAATCTCTCAGCAACATAAGTAATATTAGGCAGAAGCTTTCCATCACTTTACGATTCCAGTCCTGCATGAATAGCTGGTCCCATATTAGCAGCACTGCAGGTAGATCTAGGGAATTTACAAAACCCTGGAAGCAAATGAAAAAATAGTTATAACTATAGCTGTAGCAAAAGACACTGCTATGAGGCCCCAGTGCATAGGTGGCACCACAGTGTCTGTGTCCAACATTATTAATTCAAGCCAAATGGAAAAATATATTTGGCAAAGTCTATATAATTGCTATGGAAGCATTTAGTATACTGTGGAGTGGTGTTTGTTACTTGTTTATAATGGAGCAAGACTTACAAGAGGGGTTGTGATTGAGGTGGATGTTCAGAAGTCAAAGGCCCTGCAATAATTTTCTGTGGAACATTACTACCCATAGCTACACTTCTGGTTACCTAGCTATATTCTTGTGTTTGTTTGCTATGGAAATATTACACATTGGTCTTTAAGACTAAAACAGTGGCACAATTTCACAGGTTTTTCTGTAGGTGCTCAAAGTAACCCACTCATATTAAGAATGATCAACTTTTTGCTGAGCTTGCTGTATAGCTTGATAAATCATTTCAATGATGCACTATGGTGGGGTTTTGACTAGTTATAAGGCCATTTCCCTTAAATAAAACTATGATACAAAAAAGGCAACTTTTTGCTTTTCAAAGCCAGTGTGGTACAATGCAATTCTTAAAACTGATTGTATGTATGCAATTATTTTACAATTACTGTACTTTTAAGGCTCATCAGGCAGTGTACTTGCCCAGTATTGTTGAGGTACTAGAAAGATCAATTCTAATTACAGTGCCATGAGTGATATATCCAGTCACATGGCTGCCACCTCAGCATCAAGTGCTCAAGACTTTAACAAATTCTTAACCACTTCACCACTGAGGGGTTTTACCCCCTGACCACCAGAGCAATTTTCACCTTTCAGCGCTCCTTCCATTCATTCGTCTATAACTTTATTATTACTTATCCCAATGAAATGAACTATATCTTGTTTTTTTTGCCACCAATTAGGCTTTCTTTAGGTGGGACATTATGCCAAGAATTATTTTATTCTAAATGTGTTTTAATGGGGAAATAGGAAAAAATGTGGGAAAAAATTATTATTTTTCAGTTTTCGGCCATTATAGTTTTTAAATAAAGCATGCTACTGTAATTAAAACCCATGAAATGTATTAACCCATTTGTCCCGGTTATAAAACCATTTAAATTATGTCCCTATCACAATGTTTGGCGACAATATTTTATTTGGAAATAAAGGTGCATTTTTTTCAGTTTTGCATCCATCCCTAATTACAAGCCCGCAGTTTATAAAGTAACAGTGTTATACCCTCTTGACATAAATATTTAAAAAGTTCAGTCCCTAAGGTAACTATTTATGGTTTTTTTTTTATTGTATTTTTTTTTTTTTTAATTACAAAAAAAAAAATAAAAATTGGGGAGTGTGGGAGGTAATGAGTTAATTTATTGTGTAAATGTAATGTTTGTATATGTAAAATGCTTTTAGGGTGCAGTTTACTATTTGGCCACAAGATGGCCACAGAGTGTTTGTTTACATGCGACCTGTAAGCGTCCGGAAGGACGCTTACAGGAAGCAGTAGGAGGCTGGGAGACGCACAATGATCTCGCTGTTTCTGAAAGAAGCAGCAGATCATTGCGGGGGCTAGATCAACGAACGGGAATGGATTTTCCCGTTCATTGATCTCCGGGCGAGCGGGCGGCGGCGTGCACGAGCGGCGGGTGCGCGCGCACGAGCGGCGGGAGCGCAGACAGCGGCGGTAGCGCGGAAGGTACGGACTTCTCCGTCCCTGGTTTTTTAGGAGGGAAAAAAGGGGCGGAGAAATTCGTACCGCTGGGGGTAAAGTGGTTAAATAGTTTATTTACAGAGTGCACAACCAGTGGCCATTCAAAATAAGATTTCAAAGTCTCACTTTGTAGCTGTCTTGCATTGGAGGTCCAATATTGAGGCAGGATTCAGCCAACCCCAGGGCGTTATCTCAGCAGAGTACTTCATAAACAAGAACCCTCCCCTAAGCATTTGTGTTTATGATTCTGGAAGTATTCTGCTTCTAGGGCAATTCATAAAAAGTGGGCAGCAAGCTAGTGGCATCTATCTTGGGGAGGCAGGGACAATAGGAATTGGTACTATTTCACTAAACTTCCTAGCCAACAACCTCATACAAATATCATCTATTAAATCTATGGCTATCTTTACAAGATAGATACTCCTGTTATCAATATATATGTTACGGCCAGAACCCGAAGTCTGGCCACTTCGGGTTCTGGCCGGTCACAACGCGAAGTGGCCGGCTGATCCGGGCCAATATACAAAACGGCCATGAATTTCGGACTTTGACCGGTCAGAACGCATTGTGACTTACCTTGGCCGGCCGAAGTTTCCTGCACCGCTCCCCCGCCAGCTGCTCTCCTCTCCCCACCGCCAGCCAGGAAGCCCCGCTCACCGTTCCTCTCCCGCTGCAGTTATAGATCTCAGATCAGGGTGACCGGACCGGGGAAGCAGAGAGAGGCAGTGCAGCTCACATGCGACCCGCATGACGCATACACGTCAATGCAGAAGTGACATCATTGAACACTTCCGCATTGAAGTGTACGGGTCCGGGCGGGTAGAGTGCGCGCTGCTCTTCTGCTCTCCACCTCTCTGGTCGCCCTGATCGGAGGTCTGAATAGCGCCTCCAGCAAAGCTCCCCCAGCTCAGCAAAGCACCCCCAGCCTAAAAGGCACCCAGCAAATCCCACCCCCAGCCATGCAAAGCCGCCCCCCCACCCACCATGCAAAGCACCCAGAAAAGACCTCCCAGCCATGCAAAGCCCCCCCCTCCCCAGACCATGCAAAGTGCACAACAAAACACCCCCAGCCATGCAAGGCACCCCGCAAAGACCCCCCCCCCAGCAGTGCAAAGCCGCCCCCCCCACCACCACCATGCAAAGTGCACAGCAAAGACCCCCCCAGCCATGCAAAGCCCCCCCCCCGACCATGCAAAGTGCACACCAAAGCACCCACAGCTATGCACAGCTCCCCAGCAAAGACCCCCACCACCATGCAAAGTGCCCAGCAAAGCACCCCCAGCAAAGCACCCCCCAGCCATGCATCTCCCCTCATCTGTAACTAATCACCACTGTAATTTGGTCTCTCCCCGTAACACCTGACTGCCACAGCAGAGCAGCTAATTTAAAAGCACAGGATGTTAACAATATGTCTGCTCCCAAGAAAGCAGGATGTAGACACACTGCAAATTTATTGCAGGATTTGCATCAGCTGTAACTAAGAAATGCTTTTCTTTAAAAAGATTATTATGCTGTTGTGAGTATTTCAGAGCAGAGAGGAAGTTCCCAGTGCTATTTAAATCGGCCAGTTCTAGAAATGTCCGGCCAATTCTAGAATTGGCCTATTTCTGGTTTTGGCCGTAACAGATATATATATATATATATATATATATATATATTTTTTTTTTTTTTTTTTCAGAAAAGGTAGAGCAACATAACATTTTCATAAGATAATCATCACTATGGTCCAATATATGATACACCATGAACAAGCAACCATGTCATACATAAACTAACATGAATATGAGAAATCTTATGGACATTTAGCAAGGTCATTCAAGCATATGATTAATTATCAAAACCTCATATAACATAGGGCTATATGATGCAGGTACAGCCCAGCAGAGAACAAATCTGAGTGGGGGGTTGATATATATGATCAGAGGAGAGGCCAGGGGTAGTGGGGAGACTATCGTCAGACTTTGAGTCTCCACCCTATCACCTGGTAAAAGCTGGTCAATGCCCACGGGGTTTTCGTGAAAAAAGGAAAGTGTGTAAGGAGCCCAAATAAATAAGAGATACTTGTCTACTAAAACTTTATAAGTGTGATTGGACCAGGTTAAAAGATTAGGTATATATGTAAAACAACAACCTAACCTATAAGCGACAAAATCTAGGAGAGTAGAACTCTCAGTGTGGCCGTGGTTAAAGTGTAACTTTCGAGCATAAAATTGCCGCACAATGGAAGTTGCAGGGCATGCTGGGTTGTCTTTTTTTGCTTCTTCATTTCCCCTCAGACTTAACTAATTTACAGAAGCAAAAAGGGACAACCCAGCATGCCCTGCAACTTCCTTTGTGCGGCAACGTACCAAATAAGAGTCAGGTAAATTGGGGAATGATCATTTATAAACAAGAAAAGTAATAGCGATTTTAACTTTTAGATTGCCTGATTAGCATCCTTATTACTTGTTTACCAGATAAAAATAAATAATTGATTTTTGATCTTATGCCCGACAGTTACACTTTAAGAAAGAAAAGGAAAGAGCAGGAAAGGAGGAAATTAAGATAAGAGAGAAAGATTCACCTGAGATTCACCTGAGAGTTCAGTGAAGAAAGTAATGGAGACCATGGCAGGAATCATTTTACTAAATTTGGAATGGCGTACTTTGGCGTGAGTCCATTCGAGGAGGAGGCCAGTTTCAGATAAGTTATTATAATGGGGGGCAGGGGGGGCAGCAGATGACAATAATTTTCGTGGGGACCATCTCTTTTCGAAAAGTTTCCTTTTGTCTTTCAAGATGGCTTTCATTTTATCCTAAAACATATATTGCCCCAATTTGTGTTTAACCGACTCACAGCTCAGAGAAGGAGAACCCCAGGCACAGGCCATTGTTTGGTAGCTGTGAATATGTGTGAAGTTAATAGAAATTGTGAGTTGTAGAGGTTTTATATTGAGGAGAGCAATCTCAGGGGACTTAGGGTTCTGGGAATCCGTTACCATGTAGATCTGATACACTGTATGCCAAAGTTTTCTAGCTTTGGGATATTCCCACCAAATGTGAAGAGCCGCACCCTTACGCCCACAGCCTCTGAAGCATTTATGCAAGAGCTGTGGGTTAAATTTGGCTAGCCTAGCTGGGGTAAGATGCCACCGGAATAGGATATTATAATTTATTTCATCTACATTGGAACATAAAGAGCTTTTAGGGATATGAGCCCAAGTATTCTGGAGGTCCTCCAGATCTAGTTCAGAGTGTATGTCTTTTTCACAGCGGTGGATATAATCAGGTTTGGAAGATGTCTTGGAAGAGATTAGGCTGTTATAAATAATAGTGATTGTACCTGGGCCCAAGGGATCTCTATGGCATTTGTTTTCAAAGCTAGTTTTAGTGAGGCAGGAATCAGTACGTCGGGCTAAGTTCTGAATAAAGTTTTTTATTTGAATATATATGAAGATTTCAGTGAAGGGGAGCAAGATAGATACTCCTATCAATAATCTGCAACTTACTTATATATCTCTGCTTTTATCAATAAATGGTACAAGTAAAAAAAAAAAAACTTATTCTTTTGAATTTCAGGCATGACAGCACCCAATTTTACACACTCAGACTAAGATTAATAGAGTTTAGAGTTCCTGATTGCTAATGTAAGTGGTGTTACTTAAGCAGGATACCACCTGGTTTCCTTCTCCCACACAGAATGGATTGTTTAATATACATTCTAATCTATAGATTTTGCACTGTTAATGCTATGCAAGAAACATGACATCTGTGCCAGAGTTAGAAATTCTACTCAATGTTCCTTTAAAGTGAGTTTCATATAATATACTCACTGAATTAACTAGAGATATTCTGGTTGAATTACAGTCTACTTTTGCATCGCTCTATGTAATGTCCCTCTCTAGGGCTATGGAGAGCAGTGCTAAGGGTTCGGACGCATGAGACCTGAATTTTTTACAACCCCATATTCACTTGCATTCCAAAACAAAGCTGAGATTTCATTTAAAAAACAGCCTGCCAAGTAAGATGAGTGACAGAAATGCAGGGGATAAAGTCCAAGTTAAGGAGCAGAATTTTCATATCTATGACATCTTTCCTACAGTTGTGTTTTGTTTAACCCTTTTCGTGGCTATCCATTAGTACAGTGGTGCCCAACCTTTTTTCACTTCATATTAAGATAAATCTCGCGGGCCAGAACACATACATAGGAAATGTAAATATCAATCTTTAACATTTTTCTAGTTAACATGGTGTTGGAAAAGGAAAGAAAATGACAAACCAAGAATTGTTGTACTCACCATTTGATGCCCATTTTCTTAATGTGAAGTTTGCAGCTGTTTTTCAGAAACCAATTTCTGAATATTTGGCTCCAAATTTGTAACATTTATTCTTAACTAGTGACCTTAGCCCATTTAAAAACATGCTAGGTCTGTCACTGCTCATATCAGTGTGTGCACATGCCCGCCGCGCACACATACGCCCACCCCTCCTGGCCCCGTCCTCCCCTCCAAGCCATGTGTCATTCCCCACCTCTCCTCAGTGTCTCTGCATCCCTCCCTGCACATGCGCACAACAAAAAAACACACACACAGGGACATGGGACGCAAAGACACGTTAATTATTAGGTAGGATACAGAATGAAGGGGCTATTGTTGTGACCAGCAGCTTTCTGGGTGGTCCCCCTGCCCAGCACATGTGCTGTGTGAGTTTGCGGGTAGTTGCGGCCTACTGTTCAGCTAGAAGCCGGGACCTCTATTACTTGCCCCAGCTGAGCCGCGGGTGAAGGCTAGCGCGGGGGAACACTTTATGGGGCGAATAATTTTTTTAAAGGCTGGCTGGGCAGTGGGTGATGGCTCGCAACCCCTGAGATCGGAAGACTACAGAAGTGGCAAAGCGTTCAAAAGGAAGAGGAGAGCTGAAGCATGAAGAACCTGTCCTAACGGTTACCGGTGCCATCTCCAGCCCCACAGCAGATTCTTCTCTTGTCCCTACCATTGCCTATTGGTTGCTGCAGGAACCTCCTGTCAGGATCTCTCCTGTAGCATGTTCTGTCGCTTACAGTGGAGCTGCGACTGGACAGTTCTGACTTGTCTGCTTGCATTTGGTTGCGCATTCGCAGTGAGTCTTATTGTCATTTGCAATCACTCTGCAGTTCAGAGCAGTTCAGGATGCTGTCAGGATTCCTCCTATGGTTTGCTGCAGTTAAACTGCAGCCAGATAGCCCTGGATTTCCTGCATGCATGTTGTTGCATAGTACTGCATGCATTTGTTATGTTAGTCTTTCAGCTAGCAAATGGTAATCAAGCCAGTTCAGGATTGAATGATTACCATTCAGCTGTGTGGGAATTTGCATACCTGCATCCACTGGCTGATGCCAGCATAAAAGTCTGCCTCCCATTTCAGACCCCACCCGACATAGCGTTCAGCTCTCTGAGTTGTCATTTTGGTCTATGCTGTGAAAGTTGTTATTGTAAAAATGTATAATGCCTTGCTCTGTATTTTCATGTCTGCTGGACGTTTGCTGACCTGCGGGGGTCAGTGAAGTCCTTCTGATCCTGATAGTTTGGATTCTGCCAGCACCACATTGGTGACTGGTAGTATTCCTTCTAGCCTTGTTCTTGAGGTTGAACTATAGCAGCGGTTGCCATTAGTTTCGCTCCTACCTGTTAGTCTTGTCTATCTCAGTGTGAACGTTGCCGTCGCTGAAACAGCGACTAGATTGGCTGAGCATTCCGTCTGTCTGTCTGTTTTGTTAAATGTCATTACTTGTGCTTTAGCTAGTGAGTTATTTGAGAGATACATTTCATATATTGCGCATCAGCACGATATATATGTACTCTAGTCAGTCAGTATTGTATTATTTGTAATATTGTATATTGTATTGTGTACCGACCTTTGCCTGCCTCTCGACTATGAATCTGCCTAATCCTTCCAATACGACTGACATCTAAATTAACGTGTATGACCCAAGCCTGTTACCGACTACTTCTGTTGTGTATTGTATCACTTAGCATCTAGCCTGATAGGCGGCCCAGAGCTGCAGTTGCTCTGGGCAATCTTGCTCCCTTGTTCTTTACTCTTGTGTCCATCTGTGGAGCCTCTTCCATTACCCAGATACATAGTCTGGAGCACACACGCTGAGTATGTGTATGAGAATCAGACACAGAGTATGCCTCCCCAACATTACACCTCCCTCCAATAGGAATCAGCCTTATTCTTATTGGAGGGAAGTTCCTGCAGCAACCAATGGGCGAGTGTCTCTAACTATCACAGCGCTACTGCAGAGAACGTGAGTAAGCTGTTTACATATGATGCAATACCCTGATCCTCAGCATCCTTGTGATGGCACACTTCTGTGGGCCACAAAAGACAGCTTCGCGGCCTGCAAGTGGCCCACCGGCCGTAGGTTGGGCACAGCTGCATTAGTAAATTAACTTCCTGAAATGTCTGGCTCTTTAGCCACTAACGCTAACTAAATTCATCACACTCATAGTATTCTAACTAACCTGATCACCTCGACCACAGAATTTAACCATATACTTCGCTCAAAGTTTGCTTCTTCTGGTGTTCACCTGAGACAGTAGTGATGAATGCAGCTAAATCATCGTAAATGTACAGTAAAAAAAAATAATCGAAGATGTACAGTGAAAAAAACCATCCTATGAAGAATGTCTGCAAAATCCTTAACATACAAATAAGAAAACAAATATCTATGTATTTGCAACAGCATCCATTCAGTTTAAAAAATTATAATTTGAGTTTTGTGTTTACTAAGATTTAACTGAAGCAAGAGGATTGTGGAGAAAACTGGAGAACATACATAAAGCAAACCTGGCATGTTTTTTTTTACAACTTGCAGACAGCTTTTTAGGCTGTTTTGGCATTGGAGAACATTGAGCTTTCACTTAAGTTTAATTTTTGCCAAGAGAACCGATTTAGCCTAATCATCATACCTCACCCATCCATTTTCTGAGGATGATAACCGGATTTGCCAGGAGTTCTCCTTGGAGATATGCACCTCCCATTTTTTGTTTAGCTGCGTAGCATTTCAGAGCTTCCTCCCTTTCTTGAGCTATCAGTTCTGTCAAGAAATCCTGTGAAAATAAATCATATATATTTGTATCATTTCATTCACACTCATTCTTGCGTAAAAATGACTTTACACTACAAATCAAAAAGAGACTTCAAATCAATTGTATAAAATGGGTGTCCTATAAATCTACCAGTAAAGTGCTGGTGATATTGCTTATATTAACTAATGTGGATGATCTGGCATTTGTACAATATTTATTATAAAATAAAGCAGCTTGCTTTAAGTGAAAACATACTTATTCTCGTAGTGAACAGCAATTTATGCCTCAATGAGATTTTAGGCTTTACTGCTAGAAACAAACTGATTTATCATATTGATTTTTTGCCCTTTTGCTATTTTGAAGAGAAAAGTTATTTAAAAAAGAAGATTTTAAAGCGGACCTGAACACAGAAACTCCTCTCTGCTCTAAAAGATATGCAACAGCATAATAACCTTTCAATAAAAATATTTCTTTGTTACAGCTGATACAAATCCTGAGATAAATCTGCACTGTGTTTACTTCCTTCTGTCTCTAAATACATACAGGGTGCATTTCTATATGTTTACCTTCTGTCCTGTGCAAGAATTTAGGTCCACTTTAAATTGAGCATTTATTTTTTACATAGCAAGGATACTATACAGTATAAAGGTTTTGCATTTTTTCACATACCCTTTTTAAAAGAGGGTTTAACTAATGTACTTTATAATATTTGAAACTCCTTTTACGCTCTCTGTTTTGTGGTTTGTGGTTTGTTGTTTGTGTTTTGTGGTTTGTGGTTTGTGTTATGTTGTAGAATATCAGCTATCATTTTGTATTGATCAGCTGCAGCACACTGGTGCTATCTTGTATACATTTTAACATCAATGTTACATTTTTAGTTTCAATATTTTTTTTATTTTGGAAGGAAAACAATACACAACAAATGACAGTTAGGCACTGTCATTGACACTTGTCAAAGCTACACACATTGGGATTGATTCACTAAACTGTGATAACTGATATCAGGGAGGAAGACCTTTGGGTAGACTACTTGATGCAATGTTTAAGTTTTGTGCTGTCACATAATGTCTTTTTATTTAACGACAGATGGTAACATCAGAGATCCGGAGTAGCCACGGGAACGCCGGTAGCTCCGACGTTTTCTAAACTCTTCCTTTGGTTTTGGGAGAAAAAGTACATCTTTGGGACCACAAACCCCTTTAGGGAGAAGATCGGCCATTGGAATCGATATGTGGATGATGTGGTCCTGACATGGAGGGGCACGGTACGTGATTTTGAGGATTTCCTCACTTGCATTAACTGCAACGATCTCAACATGCAGTTCACGGAGGTGGTAGCCGACCCCACACTGCATTTTCTAGATTTAGAGCTGTATGTTGAGAGCGGTTGCATACGTAGTAGGGGACATCGTAAGGACACTGCCACCAATTCCGTGCTCCTCCAGTCCAGTTTCCACCCTCCACACATGATCCAATCTATTCCCTACGGACAGTTTGTTCGGCTGGAAAGGAATAACTTTAAGAGGGATGATTTCATCCACCAAAGTAGATAATTGGCCATCAGACTGTCCATTAGGGGGTATAATATGAATGACCTAAATCAGGCATTTCGTAGGGCAGATGCCCGAGATCGAGAGGAGCTGTTGATAAACAGGAAAAAGGCTATAAAAAGCCCAAGACCTACTGAACAACCTTTTACTTGTGTATTTGATTACTCACCGATGTCGGACAGAATTAAGGCAATAGTTTAGAAACATTGGTGTGAGTTCCAAATGAATGCAGGCCTATCTGGTGTGGCTGGTCATAAACCACTTGTTTCTTTTAGGAGGGCACGGACAATTAGGGATGTAGTCACCAATAGTGAGTTCAGAACGGTGCATGAGCAGAACTGGTTGCAAAAATACACCCTGGTTGGTAATTTTAGATGCGGAAATTGCAACCATTGTGCGCAATTTAAAACAGGTAAGAGCGCATATCTTGGCACCAAACTTATTAAGTTTGACCAATTCTTGCATTGCCGATCTAAAAATACGGTGTATGCGATAGTCTGCTCATGCAACCGTTTCTATATAGGTCAGACTACCCGCATGATTCGTACCAGATTTCAGGAACACGTCAATTCTATTGTGACAGGCGTAGGTGCTGGTAGATTTATCAAACACATGCGGGAATGTCATAGTGGGAATGCTACCTCACTGCCGTTTATGGGTTTAAAGCAAGTCCCCATTTCTCATAGGGGAGGTAATCATGGGCAGGCTTTGCTCCAAAATGAGGCCAGACTAATTTCCGAAACTGGAGCATGTGGCCCCGTAGGGCTTAACGAAAGGAATGATTGTTTTCTTTCCAAGTACTAACATTATTGCTCTACAGGCACCTGAGGAAGTTAGTTTAGTGCTTGTGAAATGCATTGTGTTGGTAAATAAAATAAAATTCCTCCTAGTGTGCTGTCGTGGTTCTGTACTTACAGATGGTAAGTTTCAAACATCTACCCTGATATTACTTTTTCCCCTATTTTATTTTTTGGGGGCACCTTTTATCTAGTATCTAGTCAGAGATAAAAACACCATTTCATTACTATTGTTGATGACCAGCTAAGCTTATATTGTGTATTCTTGAGTTTGGTGTTTGTATACCTTTTTTTATGCATTTTTTTTCTTTTAATGCAATAAACATCTTGTGGAAAAACAAACAAACACCATTTCATTCTGACAAATGGACAGTCATATATTCAAGAGTACAGATACAAAATATCTTCTCAAACCCCCAGTTGAACAGTTGACCGCAACTGGCAACTCAAATTAAGTCAGTAGTTATGCATTACTTTAAGTGTCACAGACCAGACAAGGGAAGTTGACCATCCATGACAGTATGAATAGATAAGAAAACAATAAACTCAACACTTACATTTTCATGCACCAGGGAGTCAAACCAGAAAAGCCCTAATCCACCATAGTTAAAAATTTACACATGTATGTTTTTCTATGCAGAATTGTGGATTCCTCCTGAAAACACAGCACCCCCATAGAAAATCTATAGCAGAAGAAGAGGAAGGCCCGCACGTTGTCCTAAACGAAGTCCTTTATTATGGACGTATCCAAAGAATCAGCACACACAATCACACATCTCCAGCTAGAGATGTGTGATTGTGTGTGCTGATTCTTTGGATACGTCTTCTTCTGCTATAGTTTCAAGGATCTGGCCATCCTGGTTCCAGCACTGTCCGGTTCTGAGTGAGCGGTGTTTTCGAGTGTCTTCCCCATAGAAAATCATTACATGCATTTTTGCTTGAGATTTCATATTGTGGCAAAACGCTGCCAAACTGCACAAATGTGATCTCCCTCCCTTAATGAAATTGAACACACCGGGTGACTGTATGATATATGCCCAATAGTTGTCAGGCAGTAACAACTGACTCCTCAAAGACGATCTATTTCTGATTCTGAACATAGCGTGGCACTTGATTTGGCCTGAGGAAGTGGGCGGAGACCCACAAAACACATTGCTACTGCTATTATAGATTCATTTATATATGAATTTGTCTACATTCAGGTAAACCACCTCAAACCTTATTTATTTTATAGATTTTAATTAATTTATTATCGTTTGGGTGCCTTTTCATCCTGTTTGTGCATTTAATACCCCCCGACTCAAGGTAGAAGATACCCTTGGACCCCATCTACGGGTCTGTCCCTGTTTTCCTTGAAAGGTGCAACCATTTCCAGGACCCCGAAGTGGAGTCGGGTTCATTGACCTCCACCTCCCTGCAGTGGTTGGATGCCCCATTGCAACCTTCCTTTGTGAGTACCATCTGTATACGATTTCTTATTTCATCTATTGAGTGTGACGTACCGCACCATTTGGGCTCCCTTTCTCTCTGTGTTTTTTTTTTAAAGGGTGGGTGACAGCTCACTCACTTTTTTATATACCCTCTCTATTAACTGCCTTCTTTAAATACTCAATCCAAACATTTGTTGCTTTTGCTATAGCTGTCAGAGCCACTGTTGGTCTTGCAGAGTCTCCCGCTGACAGATGCATTTTCTTCAGATTTAGGTCTATTTGCCTATCCACCATGTCTTTAAATGATACTGGCAAGTCCATAGGTCAGTTAGCACACCAGGCTTCTCAATAGCAAGAAAAAGTATGTTTTATTTCTAAAGCATGTGTCAAAATAACATAGGTTGACAATTGTTTCAGGGCTGCACAGGGTCCCTTTCTCAGAAAAGAATCTTCTAACGAAAGTGTAACATTCTTGACAACCTTTATTAGTGAAGCTTTCACAGAAGGACAAACGTCATCTGAATCATCTGATTTATCTAATGCAGTTCTCAACCTTTTTGGAGTTGGGACACATCACTCCAAACATTCAGATCTCCGTGACACACAGACTAGCGGCTGCTGGTGAGTGGCTGTTACTACTGCTAGCATTATGTGGCTGCTGGTGAGTGACTGATACTGCTGCTGGCATTATGTGGCTGCTGGTGAGTGACTGATACTGCTGCTGGCATTATGTGGCTGCTGGTGAGTGACTAATACTGCTGCTGGCATTATATGGCTGTTGGTGAGTGGCTGTTATTGCTGCTGGCATAGTGGTGGCTGCTGGTGAGTGGCTGTTACTGCTGCTGCTATAGTGGCAGCTGCTGGCAAAGTGACAGCTGCTGGTCAGTGGCTGCTGCTGGCACAGGGGTTGCTGCTGGTCAGTGGCTGCTGCTGGCACAAACCCCTGTGCCAGCAGCAGCCACTGACCAGCAGCAACCCCTGTGCCAGCAGCAGCCACTGACCAGCAGCCGTCACTTTGCCAGCAGCTGCTTGTCAGTGGCTGCTGCTATTATAGTGGTGACTGCTGGTTAGTGGTTGCTGCTGGCACAGGGGCTGCTTCTGGCACAGCCAGGGGTTGCTGCTGGAACAGGGGCTGCTGTTTAAAGATGTGCAGAGAGGTGCACAAAAATGCCTCACTCACCATTATTCTATCCCTCCGCTCCTCCTCCTCCTCGACCAGGACTACAAGAAAATGGCCGTCGATGTCCACGAATGTGGACTCCGGTGGCCATTTTCTTGTAGTCCTGTTGTAACTACAATGGGACAGAGCGGAGGGGGAGACAGAGATCGGGGCAACAGAGCAGCGTGGATGAGAGACAGAGCGGGGACATGGCGACAGAAACCCAAGGCTGCCGCGACACATACATGTGTCGTGGCACATGGGTTGGGAACCACTGGTCTAACAGATACATTGTATGCAATCTGTTCCTCCCTGAAGGCTTCTTAACCGTTTTAGACCACACAAACAGAATTCTTTCATTTCTTCAAGGAAGGGAAAGGAGATCTGCTTCCTACCAACTCTTTTATAATATATTTTCTTTTTAGATTTTGAGGATTCTTGTTCATCTTTCCAACCAAGAGTTTCCCTTACTTGGACTACAAATGGAGGCAGCGGTGCAAAATCAAATTCAGTGTCAGGCCTCAGACACACTATAAGCGCTTTTCTGAGCGCCTTGTAGCCATCAGCGCATTCTGAGAGCTTTTTTAAAAAATGTTCCCATTGACTTACATTAAAATCGCAGTAAAATCACAGTAAAATTGTGATTGCAATAAAATTGCACGATTTTACCGTGATTTAACACGATTTTAATGTAAGTCTATGGGAGCATTTTTTAATCAGCTTTCAGGAAGCGCTGTTGGCTAAAAAGCGCTCAGAGAAGCGCATATAGTGTGTCTAAGCCCTCAAGATCTTTATCAGATTCTCTTTGTTCAGCTGAAGGATTAGCAGAGGCAGGCTACAAAATTACTTTAGTCATTGTATCTTTGACCACTTGCTTAACCTCCCCAGCGTTCAATTTCCCCAGAATTTCTGTGCAAACAGTGATAAAATTTATTTTTAAAACTTTTTTTTTCCTGTAACTTGCCAAAATGTGTCAAGCAAGGGTCTAGTATACAGTGCAGGAGAGTATTGATGTGTATGCATGTTTAAACTGTTCACAGCATGTTTTTTTGAATGGACATTTCTGTCCATACCGCTAGGGAGGTTAATAATCACTGAAAGTTCTTGATTTTCATTAGTAACATCAATCAGACATGTCTCGCAGGCCATCTTCCTTTAGAATTCTGGGTCTATTAAGAACCAAACATTGGTTCTCCTTTGGCCTTCTTGATAAATTAAAAGAGGCACTTTTATAATGCACTTGACTAGGTGAACATGACTTTCTCCTAGATCTGTGGCATGAGATCTGGATGATGTTGATTCCTCCCTATGCTGTCTAGAAGGCCCTTCCCTACTTGACGCTCGCGTTCCAGAGGACAGCGTCTGTGAGTCGCCTCAACTTTTTTTATGGGGCTACAAAAAAAAGTAAAGCAATTTTCGTATTAACTTGGATCTTCCAAATCCTGCCTCTTTTTTACATCACTTACCCTCTCCTTGCCTCTTAGCATGATGGTGCTCTCTTTTAGATGAACACCCTATATGTAATGGCAGGTAAAAAATTTACCAAAATGAGTGGAATCAGAGTTTAATAGATGTGATAAGCACATTGATTGCTTACATTTTACTTAAAATGCTTGTGCATAATGACATTAGATACACATGCCATGTCAGTTAATACACATTAACTGTATGATTCGGCAGAGTTAACTAGCAGCATATCTTAGTGGGCTTTAAATCGAATCTCAGTCACATTTTTGATGCAGAATGTGGGACCAACCAGCCTGCTGACTTGCCACAATGAAAAGACCAGCGAAAGTGAGAGGGGATGCTCTTAAATACATCCCTTACCTCCGCCCACCTTTGCACCAGAAAATAACAAATTTGCCGACTGAAATCACTCCCAAAATGCCCACCGCCAGTACACGCAACTGTGCACAAACTGCAGAAGATACCCGGAAAGCCAGCCACAACTGCCACCTATGCACAGCTAATTATAGCTGATGGCTGCCCTGAAAGCACCAGATGGGCTCCCCATCCACATAAACTTAATAAGGCTTGGTAGAAATGGGACCTCATGCAGGGGAGGCATCAACCCTGCATGGCCACCACTTCATTTAGAGTCAGCATAAAAAAGTTAAGAACACAAAAACAGAAAGAAAAATCCTATGATCTGAAGCAGACGAAGAAGGAATAGGGAGGAGGAATCATGGTCCCTTATCTCATCCTCTCTGTCACGTACATTGTTTAACACTACCAGGGCAGTAAGGAAGAAAATACTTCCCACTAGTGCTGCTATGTAAGCACCAGGGGAATAGGATCTTTAGCAGGATGGTCATTTTTATAGTATAAACAAGACCCAGTAAAGACAAGGGACAGTGAGACAAATGTTTCAACAGCTTATATGGCTTATGTAGCACAGGAGTATAGTTTGCTTCATAGAGCTTCCCAAAAGTAGGAGTAATATGTATTTAACTAGGTACTATAACTCAAAGGGACTCATTTTAATACTAAAAGACCCTGTCAAGGATTCCTGCTGCATCCCCAAAAGGCTGAGAGCCATTGCCTCAGACTTTGTGTTCTTACCCTTAAATCCTGATACCTTACAAAAATTCTTCAAGATCCCAAACAAGTTTAGTGCATAGTTTTGCATCTGATTTGTATTCAAGGTGTGTAATTTAAGTCCCTGGGGGCGGTGCATGCCTCTGTTGGTTTCATTTCAGTTGCAGCCTGATTGAGTGCTGCTAATATTTTCCCTGTTCTTTAGAAAATGTGTAGACCATTTATGGCTAGCAGCCTTAGGTTCATACTATGTTTTAGCTGTCAGCTAGTGGTTGGGTTTTTTTCCGAGAGGGCACGTCATCGTCATGGAAGAGTCTAGTATTGAACAATCTGTGCACATGCTGTCCTTGAAGCCAATGTCCTCCTTTGCTGCATCTGTTTTGAATGCAAGTTGTGTAATCTTCCCATGTGTGGGCTCTGAACATCTATGCAGCTGGTCAACTCAGATGCAGCCTGTATTTGGAAGTGCTGCCAATATCTCCTGCTGTACAAAAATGTAAACCTACTTATGGCTAGCTGTATCCATGTGTATCAGTTTGCATTCAATTTATTTAGATTAGGGTTCAGTGCATAGTTTTGCATCTGATTTGTATTCAAGGTGTGTATTTAAGTCCCTGCCAGGGGGTGCATGCCTCTGTTGGTTTCATTTCATTTGCAGCTTGATTGAGCACTGCCAATATTTTCCCTGTTCTTTAGAAAACAAGTTTGAGAGGGACACATGAGGGTTAGATAATGTGAACACAGTGACACAATAATTAAAACATCACAACAGCTAAATTAGAAATTGAATTGGACAGTAAAATGTGTGTACTACAGGCTAATCATTTACTTGCATTACGTTTTTACTCATATTATTGAATCAGGCTGTATGTGTATTTTTGAGTTGGTACCAACTATACAAAAAATGTCCTAGTCTGGATGAGCGTCATAAGGTGACATACAACAAAAGTAAACTAAAATCAAGAAAGCCTTTATTTCACACACAGCTGCTGTGGCTGATAGTGACAGCTAGATGAGTTTTTACTGAGTGCACATTGAGCTAGGCTGACTGTCACTACTGGCAGAGGTGGTAGAGCATGAAATGAAACTACAATGGATACATGCTCTTTGATTTAGGTAAATATTTTTCTCCAAAGGAATGTTACTTACCTTCCTGGTTTCAACAGCTTGTATTCATCAATTTAGTTGTTTAACTACAGTTACTCTTTGAGCTGTAGCACAAAATATTTAATTTGAGACAAATATATTAATGCACACTTGTCTATTAGCACAGTTTAATAAGCAAATGATTGCCTATATTTTCCTTTATATTATTTTGAACAAAAAGCATGTTTTCAACAGCGAAAAAAAATATTTTAGGATTTCACTGTAGTTAAAAATAGAAAGAAAATCTTTTAAAGGGGAATAACAGACATTGATTGGTGCTGCTTTTTTATGCAATCTAATGATATTGATAATCACCATTCAATTTCAGTTTGCAGTTAGCTAAGAATTTTTAAACTGATTATAGGCAAAAACATGATTAAAAAAGCACGGTGGAAGCCTTGTCAAGAAACACCATCTAGATGAGTAAGTAGTTGTATAGAGGAGCAGCTTTTGGGAATTATATTAAACACCTGCATTAATCCATTAACTGGCAACAAACTTTGACACTATTATCTTGTAGTTTCTTCTTGAAACAAAGTGAAATGGCCAAGTTTTATATGTGCACAAAAACAAAAGCACACTGTTTTAAAGCAAACCCGAGGCCGAATTTTTTTTTTTTAGATACCTACCTAAAAACAAGGAAGCCTCTGGATCCTTCCTGTATCCTCTTCAACCCCACTGCTGCTAACCAGGACCCTATTTTAGTTCACAGCCATGCTCCCCTTCATGCACAAGTGTAGCTGCACTGGACCTGCTTGAATATGCCTGCGTCTATGCATTGCTCTGGTATATAAGCAAAACCCATAAGAAAATTGTTGCCCTATGTATAAAATAAAGAGGCTGGATGTGATTAATATAAAGATATTACAGTTTACAGCTTAAAAAAGACCTCCTCAAATGTAAACTGTTTCATGTTTATTAAAAAGGTGAATATGACAAGAAAGAAAAGAAACAGGACAAGAGTAGATACCACATCTAACGTACTTCTAATTATTGTAGAAGGTTTTTTTTCTGCTGCTACTTAACCACTTCCCGACCCCCCACTGCACAGGGGCGGCCGGAAAGTGGATCCCGCAAGGACCGCCGCATGCACAGAGGCGGCGGTCCTTGTACGGGCATGGGCGGAGCGATCGCGTCATCCGTGACGCGATCCTCCGCCGGGGATCAATGGCCGGGGATTTAGCCTCCAGCTCGCCGGCCACTTAGCAGCGCCGGCGGGCGGAGGAATACACATATCCGCCGATCATTGCGTATAATAGGCTTTGTAATGTATACAAAGCCTATTATACAGGCTGCCTCCTGCCCTGGTGATCCCAGTGTCCGAGGGACCACCAGGGCAGGCTGCAGCCACCCTAGTCTGCACCCAAGCACACTGATTTCTCCCCCCCTGCCCCCTGATCGCCCACAGCACCCCTCAAACCCCCCCTGCCCAGCCCCCAGACCCCTGTTTGCTCCCAATCACCCCCCTAATCACCCATCAATCACTCCCTGTCACTATCTGTCGACACTATTTTTATTTATTCCCTAAACTGCCCCCTGCTCCCTCCTGATCACCCCCCACCCCTCAGATTCTCCCCAGACCCCCCCCCCCCCCAGACCCCCCCCCCTGTGTACTGTATGCCTCTATCCCCCCTGTAATAACCCACTGATCACCTGTCAATCACTTGTCAATCACCCATCAATCACCCCCTGTCACTGCCACCCATCAATCAGCCCCTAACCTGCCCCTTGCGGGCAATCTGATCACCCACCCACACCAATACATCGCCCGCAGATCCGACGTCAGATCACCTCCCAAGTGCAGTGTTTACATCTGTTCTCTACCCTAAACACCCACTAATTACCCATCAATCACCCACTATCACCGCCTGTCAATGTTACCCATCAGATCAGACCCTAATCTGCCCCTTGCGGGCACCCAATCACCCGCCTACACGCTCAGATTGCCCTCAGACCCCCCCCCCCTTATCAATTCGCCAGTGCATTACTTACATCTCTTCTTCCCTGTACTAACCCACTGATCTCCTGTCAATCACCTATCAATCACCCATCAATCACCCCCTGTCACTGCCACCCATCAATCACCCCCTGTCACTGCCACCCATCAATCAGCCCCTAACCTGGCCCTTGCGGGCAATCTGATCACCTACCCACACCAATAGATCGCCCGCAGATCCGCCATCAGATCACCTCCCAAGTGCATTGTTTACATCTGTTCTCTACCCTAAACACCCACTAATTACCCATCAATCACCCCCTATCACCACCTGTCACTGTTACCCATCAGATCAGACCCTAATCTGCCCTTTGCGGGCACCCAATCACCCGCCTACACGCTCAGATTGTCCTCAGACCCCCCCCTTATCAATTCGCCAGTGCATTATTTACATCTGTTCTTCCCTGTAATAACCCACTGACCACCTGTCAATCACCTATCAATCACCCATCAATCACCCCCTGTCACTGCCACCCATCAATCACCCCCTGTCACTGCCACCCATCAATCAGCCCCTAACCTGCCCCTTGCGGGCAATCTGATCACCCACCCACACCAATAGATCGCCCGCAGATCTGATGTCAGATCACCTCCCAAGTGCATTGTTTACATCTGTTCTCTACCCTAAACACCCACTAATTACCCATCAATCACCCCCTGTCACTGCTACCCATCAGATTAGACCCCTATCTGCCCCTAGGGCACTCAATCACCCGCCCACACCCTCAGAACGCCCTCAGACCCCAGCCCTGATCACCTCGCCAGTGCATTGCTTGCATCTATTCCCCCCTCTAATCACACCTTGAGACACCCATCAATCACCTCCTGTCACCCCCTAGCACACCTACCCATCAGATCAGGCCCTAATTTGCCCCGTGTGGGCTCCTGATCACTCGGCCAAACCCTCAGATCCCCCTCAGACCCCCTTCCGATTACCTCCCCAGTGCATTGATTGCATCTATTTTCCCCTCTAACCGCCCCCTGAGACACCCATCAATCACCTCCTGTCACCCCCCTAGCACTCCTATCCATCAGATCAGGCCCAATACAACCTGTCATCTAAAAGGCCACCCTGCTTATGACCGGTTCCACAAAATTCGCCCCCTCATAGACCACTTGTTATCAAAATTTGCAGATGCTTATACCCCTGAACAGTCATTTTGAGACATTTGGTTTCCAGACTACTCACAGTTTTGGGCCCGTAAAATGCCAGGGCGGTATAGGAACCCCACAAGTGACCCCATTTTAGAAAAAAAGACACCCCAATGTATTCTGTTAGGTGTATGACGAGTTCATAGAAGATTTTATTTTTTGTCAAAAGTTAGCGGAAATTGATTTTTATTGTTTTTTTTCACAACGTGTCATTTTTCACTAACTTGTGACAAAAAATAAAATCTTCTATGAACTCGCCATACACCTAACCGAATACCTTGGGGTTTCTTCATTCTAAAATGGGGTCACTTGTGGGGTTCCTACACTGCCCTGGCATTTTAGGGGCCCTAAAACGTGAGGAGTAGTCTAGAAAACAAATGCCTTAAAATGACCTGTGAATAGGACGTTGGGCCCCTTAGCGCACCTAGGCTGCAAAAAAGTGTCACACATGTGGTACCGCCGTACTCAGGAGAAGTAGTATAATGTGTTTTGGGGTGTATTTTTACACATACCCATGCTGGGTGGGAGAAATCTCTCTGTAAACGGACAATTGTGTGTAAAAAAAATCAAACAATTGTCATTTACAGAGATATTTCTCCCACCCAGCATGGGTATGTGTAAAAATACACCCCAAAACACATTATACTACTTCTCCTGGGTACGGCGGTACCACATGTGTGGCACTTTTTTACACCCTAAGTGCGCTAAGGGGCCCAAAGTCCAATGAGTACCTTTAGGATTTCACAGGTCATTTTGCGACATTTGGTTTCGAGACTACTCCTCACGGTTTAGGGCCCCTAAAATGCCAGGGCAGTATAGGAACCCCACAAATGACCCTATTCTAGAAATAAGACACCCAAAGGTATTCCGTTAGGAGTATGGTGAGTTCATAGAAGATTTTATTTTTTGTCACAAGTTAGCGGAAAATGACACTTTGTGAAAAAAAAACAATTAAAATCAATTTCCGCTAACTTGTGACAAAAAAATAAAATCTTCTATGAACTCACCATACTCCTAACGGAATACCTTGGGGTGTCTTCTTTCTAAAATGGGGTCATTAGTGGGGTTCCTATACTGCCCTGGCATTTTAGGGGCCCTAAACTGTGAGGAGTAGTCTTGAAACAAAAATGACCTGTGAAATCCTAAAGGTACTCATTGGACTTTGGGCCCCTTAGCACAGTTAGGGTGCAAAAAAGTGCCACACATGTGGTATCGCCGTACTCAGGAGAAGTAGTATAATGTGTTTTGGGGTGTATTTTTACACATACCCATGCTGAGTGGGAGAAATCTTTGTAAATGGACAATTGTGTGTAAAAAAAAATATCAAAAATTGTCATTTACAGGCGATGGAAGCGGGCGGGGGGGATGCCGCTGAGCAGCGGCTATCATGTAGTGAGCCCTGGGCTCGCTACATGATTTAAAAAAAAAACTGCTGCGCTGCCTCCTGGCGGAAATAATTAAACCGCCAGGAGGGTTAACTACTTCCCGACCGCCGCATAGACAATTGGCGGCCGGGAAGTGGACCCCGCAAGGACCGCCATATTGACAAATGGCGGCAGTCCTTGTAGAGGCATGGGCGGCGCGATCGCGTCATTCGTGAAGCGATCGGCCGCCAGGGACTGGCTCCGCCCACCTCGCGCTGTAACCCACCGGCCATTCGAAAGCGCCGGCGGGTTACTAGCACCCGGATCGGCGCATACAAAGTGTATAATACACTTTGTAATGTTTACAAAGTGTATTATACAGGCTGCCTCCTGCCCTGGTTGTCCCAATGTCCGAGGGACCACCAGGGCAAGCTGCAGCCACCCTATGTCGCACCCAAGCACACTGATTCCCCCCCCCCCTGCCCCAGATCGCCCACAGCACCCCTCAGACCCCCCCCCATGCCCACCCCCCAGACCCCTGTTTGCACCCAATCATCCCCCTAATCACCCATCAATCACTCCCTGTCACTATCTGTCAACGCTATTTTTTTTATCCCCCCCTGCCCCCTGCCCCCCCCCCCCCGATCACCCCTCCCCCACCCCTCAGATTCTCCCCAGACCCCCCCCCCCCCCCCCCGTGTACTGTATGCATCTATCCCCCTGATCACCTGTCAATCACCTGTCAATCACCCATCAATCACCCATCAATCACCCCCTGTCACTGCCACCCATCAATCAGCCCCTAACCTGCCCCTTGCGGGCAATCTGATCACCCACCCACACCAATAGATCGCCCGCAGATCCGACGTCAGATCACCTCCCAAGTGTAGTGTTTACATCTGTTCTCTACCCTAAACACCCACTAATTACCCATCAATCACCCATCAATCACCCCCTATCACCACCTGTCACTGTTACCCATCAGATCAGACCCTAATCTGCCCCTTGCGGGCACCCAATCACCCGCCTACACGCTCAGATTGTCCTCAGACCCCCCCTTATCGATTCGCCAGTGCAATATTTACATCTGTTCTTCCCTGTAATAACCCACTGATCACCTGTCAATCACCTGTCAATCACCCATCAATCACCCCCTGTCACTGCCACCCATCAATCACCCCCTGTCACTGCCACCCATCAATCAGCCCCTAACCTGCCCCTTGCGGGCAATCTGATCACCCACCCACACCAATAGATCGCCCACAGATCCAACGTCAGATCACCTCCCAAGTGCAGTGTTTACATCTGTTCTCTACCCTAAACACCCACTAATTACCCATCAATCACCCCCTATCACCACCTGTCACTGTTACTCATCAGATCAGACCCTAATCTGCCCCTTGCGGGCACCCAATCACCCGCCTACACGCTCAGATTGTCCTCAGACCCCCCCTTATCAATTCGCCAGTGCAATATTTACATCTGTTCTTCCCTGTAATAACCCACTGATCACCTGTCAATCACCCATCAATCACCCCCTGTCACTGCCACGCATCAATCACCCCCTGTCACTGCCACCCATCAATCAGCCCCTAACCTGCCCCTTGCGGGCAATCTGATCACCCACCCACACCAATAGATCGCCCGCAGATCCAACGTCAGATCACCTCCCAAGTGCAGTGTTTACATCTGTTATCTACCCTAAACACCCACTAATTACCCATCAATCACCCCCTGTCACTGCTACCTATCAGATTAGACCCCTATCTGCCCCTAGGGCACTCAATCACCCGCCCACACCCTCAGAACGCCCTCAGACCCCAGCCCTGATCACCTCGCTAGTGCATTGCTTGCATCTATTCCCCCCTCTAATCACACCTTGAGACACCCATCAATCACCTCCTTTCACCCCCTAGCACAATTACCCATCAGATCAGGCCCTAATTTGCCCCGTGTGGGCTCCTGATCACTCGGCCAAACCCTCAGATCCCCCTCAGACCCCCTTCCGATCACCTCCCCAGTGCATTGATTGCATCTATTTTCCCCTCTAACCACCCCCTGAGACACCCATCAATCACCTCCTGTCACCCCCCTAGCACTCCTATCCATCAGATCAGGCCCAATACAACCTGTGATCTAAAAGGCCACCCTGCTTATGACCGGTTCCACAAAATTCGCCCCCTCATAGACCACCTATATAAAGCAACAAGAGAGCCAGATAATATTCATGTATGCCATGGATAGGTAATGTCAAACTCAATATAAAAGAAAAGCATCCATATAGCAAAAAGGTATCATAATAAATCCATGCAAAAAAGCTCAATAAAGTATGAACAATTTATTAGGGACTTGTCCCTTTAAAAGCAAGTAAAACATATCGCAGGGGGTACAGTTAGGATGTCATGGTGATATGACAATAATGATCAAAGTACCAATACAGTGCACAATCATGATAAAATACATCAACTGGAATGCTGGATAAGCTATGTATAACCACACCAATCCCACACTAGATGAATATGTATAACTACAGCAAACTGCTTGTAAGCCCACTGCTGAGAGAGGAATAAATATAGCCTGAGAAATAGAAGATGGAAAATAGGAGGAAAGGAAAAGTGCTTACCACCAGACCAGTTGAGACACCCTGCCTGTGCCCCCGCTTGGACCTCACATGTATCTCGGCCAAACCCTCAGATCCCCCTCAGACCCCCTTCTGATCACCTCCCCAGTGCATAGATTGCATCTATTTTCCCCTCTAACCATCCCCTGAGACACCCATCAATCACCTCCTGTCACCCCCCTAGCACTCCTATCCATCAGATCAGGCCCAATACAACCTGTCATCTAAAAGGCCACCCTGCATATGACCGGTTCCACAAAATTCGCCCCCTCATAGACCACCTGTCATCAAAATTTGCAGATGCTTATACCCCTGAACAGTCATTTTGAGACATTTGGTTTCCAGACTACTCACGGTTTTGGGCCTGTAAAATGCCAGGGCGGTATAGGAACCCCACAAAGTGACCCCATTTTAGAAAAAAGACACCCCAATGTATTCTGTTAAGTATATGACGAGTTCATAGAAGATTTTATTTTTTGTCAAAAGTTAGCGGAAATTGATTTTTATTGTGTTTTTTTTTCACAAAGTGTCATTTTTCACTAACTTGTGACAAAAAATAAAATCTTCTGTGAACTCGCCATACACCTAACGGAATACCTTGGGGTGTCTTCTTTCTAAAATGGGGTCACTTGTGGGGTTCCTATACTGCCCTGGCATTTTAGGGGCCCTAAACCGTGAGGAGTAGTCTAGAAAACAAATGCCTCAAAATGACCTGTGAATAGGACGTAGGGCCCCTTAGCGCACCTAGGCTGCAAAAAAGTGTCACACATGTGGTACCGCCGTACTCAGGAGAAGTAGTATAATGTGTTTTGGGGTGTATTTTTACACATACCCATGCTGAGTGGGAGAAATCTCTCTGTAAATGGACAATTGTGTGTAAAAAAAAAATCAAACAATTGTCATTTACAGAGATATTTCTCCCACCCAGCATGGGTATGTGTAAAAATACACCCTAAAACACATTATACTACTTCTCCTGAGTACGGCAATACCACATGTGTGGCACTTTTTTGCCGCCTAACTGCGCTAAGGGGCCCAAAGTCCAATGAGCACCTTTAGGCTTTACAGGGGTGCTTACAATTTAGCACCCCCCAAAATGTCAGGACAGTAAACACACCCCACAAATGACCCCATTTTGGAAAGTAGACACTTCAAGGTATTCAGAGAGGAGCATAGTGAGTCCGTGGCAGATTTCATTTTTTTTGTCGCAAGTTAGAAGAAATGGAAACTTTTTTTTTTTGTCTCAAAGTGTCATTTTCCGCTTACTTGTGACAAAAAATAATATCTTCTATGAACTCACTATGCCTCTCAGTGAATACTTTGGGATGTCTTCTTTCCAAAATGGGTTCATTTGGGGGGTATTTATACTATCCTGGAATTCTAGCCCCTCATGAAACATGTCAGGTGGTCAGAAAAGGCAGAGATGCTGTAAAATGGGAAAATTCACTTTTTGCACCATAGTTTGTAAACACTATAACTTTTACCCAAACCAATAAATATAGGCTGAATGGTTTTTTTTTTAATCAAAAACATGTTTGTCCACATTTTTCGCGCTGCATATATACAGAAATTTTACTTTATTTGAAAAATGTCAGCACAGAAAGTTAAAAAAATCATTTTTTTTGACAAAATTCATGTCTTTTTTGATGAATATAATAAAAAGTAAAAATCGCAGCAGCAATCAAATAGCACCAAAAGAAAGCTTTATTAGTGACAAGAAAAGGAGCCAAAATTCATTTAGGTGGTAGGTTGTATGAGCGAGCAATAAACCGTGAAAGCTGGAATAAGATAATGCTTACTATAAAGGTGCTTTAACCACTTCCCTACTAAGGGGTTTTTCCCCTTCTGTGCCAGAGCAATTTTCACCTTTCAGCGCTCCTTCCCTTCATTCGCCTATAACTTTATTACTACTTATCATGAAATGATATATATCTTGTTTTTTTCTGCCACCAATTAGGCTTTCTTTGGGTCGTACATTTTGCTAACAATTATTTTATCCTAAATTTTAACGGGAAAAAAAATCTCAGTTTATGGCCATTATAGTTTTAAAATAATACATGCTACCGTAATTAAAACCCACACATTGTATATGTCCGTTTGTCCCGGTTATTAAAGCATTTAAAATATTTCCCTAGTACAATGTTTGGTGCCAATATTTTATTTGGAAATGTTGTGTCCATCACTAATTACATGCACATAATTTTATAAATAACATTAATATACCCTTTTGGACATACATACCGTATTCAAAAATGTAGTCCCTAAGGTAACTATTTATGTATTTTTTTTTTGTTTGTCATTTTTTTATTATATGCATATAATTTATTTGAGTACTATGGGAGAGTGTGGGAGGGAAGTAGTTGATTTTAAATGTATATAAGGGTCTTTTTATTAAAATAAATGACTTTAGGTGTAATATTACTATTTGGCCACAAGATGTCCTCGCGCATTTGTTCCTATTCACATACTATAAGTACGTGAATAGGAAGTCATGCGTAGATGTGTTACTCAAGAAGATAAAATGACGCCGGCATCTCATTGATGCTGGTGATCATTGACACAGAGGACTTAGATAAATGAATGGGAACTGCGTTCATCTCCCCTCTAACAGGCGGCGACGAGTACCCATGCAGGAGCAAGCACGGGAGCGAGCGGCTGCCATCCGCTGCAATAGATGAATATCTACACCCCTGTGCAGGACCTGAAGTCCTGCGGGGCGCATATATACCGTCCTTGAGCTATAGTTTCCTCCAATATCATTGTCTCAGTTATGTTCATTGCCTTCTTACCTGGTTGGCCAGAGCTGCAGAATGTATTGTCTGTGTTATGTGGGATGCCATCTTACTCTCTGCAAATTCTAAAAGTGACATTACCTGTATTTGAGGCACCTTTTCTGATCCTAAACATTTCAACTCTGCCTCTTGAGGTGACCACACATTACTCAATTTGCGGCATCCATATCCAGCAGATTCATTCATAATGATCAAATCTGCCAGAGATCCATGATGCAATGTGGCCACCAGATTGTAATTTTGATCGATCTCTAGCTGAAAACGATTAATATTATAAGCTAAAAAAAATATTGTTCAAAAGGGGATGGTTGAGTGCACGGCACTAATGGTACTCAATTTGTGGACAGCTGACTGACCCACTACCAGTTTCTACTCCATATGTAATGTGTTCCTCCCTCGGCCTGTGGTAAGTGCTGAAGCTCACCTGTCCGCTGCCGCACTCCACCTGTGTCCCGTGTCTTCTCTCCATTGCTGCTGGGTGCCTGTACCTCATGACCTACATACAAGGGTATATACATACGTCGGCTGCACATATTTGCATAGATTTCATGCTGAAACCTATTGGAAATGGATGTACAGTACACTGGAAGCAATCAATCAGATTTAATCAGAGAGGGATCTATCTGATGGTTGAATCTGGTGGCCACTTGCCAGTGTGTGGGCACCATAAGACTCTGTAAGATAATGTTGTTTACACAGAAGAGAGCAACTAAGGACTGCTATCAGAATCAACTGCAGAGAAAATGAGGATATTGCAAGAATCAGACATCACAGAAGCAAACTACAGAAATATATACAATCCTGACTCAGAGGAGAAGAAATAAATGGTTTTATCTAAAAAAGAACTAAAGTCTTCAAGTTTACTTTAAAATTGCTAATTGTTTACAATATTCATTTATAAATTATTAAGTCAGTGTTTGCCCACTGTAATCTTTCCTCATGCTAATTAACATTCTTAAATTTATCACAGGTAGCAACATCTTTACTACTGACAAGGTGCTCTGGCATGTTTGTTTGTCGTCTGTCCTGAAGTGAGCAGAAACATCCGGTCTCCCAGAGTGCACTGGGGCAGACGTCTGCATAACTAAATAGCCTAGGCTAAACATGACTGGGAGGGCAGGGTTATATAGCAAAATACAGCAATATATACATACAGGATCTTCTAAAAAAAAATTAGCATATTGTGATAACGTTCATTATTTTCTGTAATGTACTGATAAACATTAGACTTTCATATATTTTAGATTCAAATACACACAACTGAAGTAGTTCAAGCCTTTTATTGTTTTAATATTGATGATTTTGGCATACAGCTC
Organism: Hyperolius riggenbachi; assembly: GCF_040937935.1. Classification (NCBI taxonomy): domain Eukaryota; kingdom Metazoa; phylum Chordata; class Amphibia; order Anura; family Hyperoliidae; genus Hyperolius; species Hyperolius riggenbachi. Next base: position 279,302,325 of record NC_090647.1, read on the forward strand.
ATGAAAACCCAAATTTCCTATCTCAAAAAATTAGCATATTTCATCCGACCAGTAAAAGAAAAGTCTTTTTAAAACAAAAAAAGTCAACCTTCAAATAATTATGTTCAGTTATGCACTCAATACTTGGTCTGAAATTCTTTTGCAGAAATGACTACTTCAATGTGGCGTGGCATGGAGGCAATCAGCCTGTGGCACTGCTCAGGTGTTGTGGAGGCCCAGGATGCTTCGATAGCGGCCTTAAGCTCATCCAGAGTGTTGGGTCTTGTGTCTCTCAACTTTCTCTTCACAATATCCCACAGATTCTCTATGGTGGTTCAGGTCAGGAGAGTTGGCAGGCCAATTGAGCACAGTAATACCATGGTCAGTAAACCATTTACCAGTGGTTTTGGCACTGTGAGCAGCTGCCAGGTCATGCTGAAAAATGAAATCTTCATCTCCATAAAGCTTTTCAGCAGATGGAAGCATGAACCCACTTTTGAACCAGAAACAGAGGCAGAAGCGCCTGACCTGGGCTACAGAGAAGCAGCACTGGACTGTTGCTCGGTGGTCCAAAGTACTTTTTTCGGATGAAAACAACTTTTACATGTCATTCGGAAATCAAGGTGCCAGAGTCTGGAGGAAGACTGGGGAGAGGGAAATGCTAAAATGCCTGACGTCCAGTGTCAAGTACCAACAGTCAGTGATGGTCTGGGTGCCATGTCAGCTGCTGGTGTTGGTCCACTGTGTTTTATCAAGGGCAGGGTCAATGCAGCTAGCTATCAGGAGATTTTGGAGAACTTCATGCTTCCATCTGCTGAAAAGCTTTATGGAGATGAAGATTTCATTTTTCAGCACGACCTGGCAGCTGCTCACAGTGTCAAAACCACTGGTAAATGGTTTACTGACCATGGTATTAATGTGCTCAATTGGCCTGCCAACTCTCCTGACCTGAACCCCCATAAAGAATCTGTGGGATATTGTGAAGAGAAAGTTGAGAAAAGCAAGACTCAACACTCTGGATGAGCTTAAGGCCGCTATCGAAGCATCCTGGGCCTCCACAACACCTGAGCAGTGCCACAGGCTGATTGCCTCCATGCCACGCCACATTGAAGTAGTCATTTCTGCAAAAGAATTTCAGACCAAGTATTGAGTGCATAACTGAACATAATTATTTGAACGTTGACTTTTTTTGTTTTAAAAAGACTTTTCTTTTATTGGTCGGATGAAATATGCTAATTTTTTGAGATAGGAAATTTGGGTTTTCATGAGCTGTATGCCAAAATCATCAATATTAAAACAATAAAAGGCTTGAACTACTTCAGTTGTGTGTAATGAATCTAAAATATATGAAAGTCTAATGTTTATCAGTACGTTACAGAAAATAATGAACTTTATCACAATATGCTACTTTTTTCAGAAGATCCTGTATAGGAAGTGTTTCTGATTCTGAAACCAGGAAAATTAACATAAAAGTGGGTATCATGAATACTTTACCACATTCTACTATATGCCATTATGGTGCTACTTTAACTCATTTTCTCTTACAAAGTGACTGGATAGTTTAATGGTTAAGGGCTCTGCCTCTGACACAAGCAACCTCAAATTGGTTCAAATCGCCAGCACCTATTCAGTAAGGAGTCCTTGAGCTAGACACACTGCCACTGCCTATAAAGCGCATCCTAGTGGCTGTAGCTCAAGCGATTTGAGTTGGCCATGAGAAAAGCACAATATAAATGTTATTTGTCTTGTCTTACAATAGTGAACAAAGAAATACAGTGACGCAGCAATAGGGGATGCAGAGGTTACAACTACACCCTTGGGTCAGAGGCGCCTGCTAGGGGCCCTCCTTCATCCATCTTATTACCTTTTTATTGGTACTATGGTGATAATAAATAGAGATGGCCCGAACATCAAATTTTGGGTTTGCAAACTTCAAACTCGAACATCGATAAATGTTTGCTAATAGGCGAACCGTGCAAACCACCATAGACTGCAATAGGCAGGTGAATTCTAAAACCTATAGGGACTGTTTCTGGCCACAAAAGTGATGGAAAAGTTGTTTCAAGGGGCCTAACACCTGGACCATGGCATGCCAGAGGGGGTCCATGGCAAAAGTCCCACCCAAAATGACGTAACTGACGCAGAGTCGTGTTTTAATCGCTATGGACGTGTAGCAGAGGCCATGTTTTAGGATAGGAAGGAAAAGTTATTGGTTGAACTTTACGATGGAACCAAACATACCAGCATCAGTGTACAACCTAATTATTATCTTTTTTTATTTTGGCTTATTTTTGAACTCCTCCATGCTAACTATTTACGCGGCCATGCAGCCACACGAGCGTGAGCGCTAACAGGTCTGGAGTGTGACAATAGTCAGTGATACTGACAAGAGATATGGTGACTTAGCTCTGCACATACAGTATATGAACAGTTTTTGAAATATGTTATTTCCCACAATGCAACAAGGTTCACAACAAACTGTCAGGGCAATGGTTAGGACATCACACTGTAGGGGGGGGGTTTCACCACAATATCAGCCATACAGACTTCCCTGAGGATCTGTTTGAGAAAAGGTAAAGATTTCTGGTGTAAAAGAGGGTATCAGCTATTGATTGGAATAAAGTTCAATCTTTGGTTTAAGTTACTCTTTAAAATTCTTTGGGTGAACTATTTTCTCATAATACTGAACATGTTTCTGCCTGAATGCTTTATTATCATTATTATTTTTTTTGGTTTCATTCGATCATAATGACAAGCAAAACATTTTTTGAATAATAATGTGAACATTTTCACTGACAGAGAGGAAAAAAAAATTACATTTACCCCATCAAAGCCAGTAGCTGACGGTTGATTAATCAGCTGCAAGCTAATCAGAAGGTTAATTAAATGGATCTGAATTGTGGTGGCATGTCTGGTAAATGTTTTAACAAATAGAAAACATATTTTTAAAAAGTAGTAGTATATTTTTATCGGATCGTCATCAAGAGTTATATGACAATGCCAGCATTAGGATCAAATGATGGTTCACAACTGCAATTCAACAATGCTGGGTTTGTACCATCTGCCTTCTAAAATGCTAGCGTGTCTTTAACTGAATCAAAGGCTCCTGAATCAGATGTTGTAATTACTGTACTCAGAACATATGTCAATATTCAGCAGAGGGGAAACTGTTCACAATTAATTACCCAGAAAATACTAGGTATGCGATTTGTGAGAATTTTGTCCAAAGATGATATCAGACACTTTCCAACATGGCACAAATGAGCTAGTTTGCTTAACAGAGCATCACATTCCTCTAAGAATAAAAAACAACAGCAACTGCTGTGTGAGGACAAAAACTCTCTTGGTACTAATAGAAAATCTACGCTCTAAAACACCTCGTACCCAGGAGATCTGATGACTTAGCCAAGAGCGGCGCTAACTAATAACGCAGGCAAGACACAACTCAGAAGTTACCCTTATAGCTGAGATTATGTACAGCAAGCATATTTAACACTTTCCCTTAATGAGTCGCCCATCACCGCCTTATTCTTAAATCAGGCCCTCTTACTGCTATTTATTGCAGCTAAGTGTTTGAATCTCTGTCATTTACAATAAGAATAAAATGTTAGTTCAAAAAGTAATAATAAAATCCAGAGGTCCATGAACACAAGAACTTTTCGGTTTATTCTGCACTATGGGTGCTCTGTCTCATGTGGGCTGTTTGTAAAAGAATATGCTCTTGTTTACATTTTTATTTCAATATAGGTTCCTCCGGTGACACTTTCTGCTGCTGCTTTCTAATCATTTTAAGGCAATAGTTATTGCAGAATCAGACTGCAAGCATTACAATGCAATCTAAAAAGAGCAGGAAGAGTTTAGCTGTTATGAACAGAAAAATAAAAAAGAGGGCCTTGCACATCCCTGAATAAAACTTTAGCTTTTATTTTAAAAAGTTAAAAGGCATACATTACATATTCCATAAAGAGCAGAGAGAGGTACAGGCTGGTGGGGAGGTCGACAGCCGTTTCGCGCCGTTATATGCTGTGGCGCATCATCAGGACAAACACCCCCTGCAAAATCCCCCTTAATATAGGTGCCTACCCATTAACTGGAGAGCAGCTGATGTCCATCAGGAGGAGTTTAGCTGTGTTGTTTTATTTCTGACACTGTTACCACAGCTTTGGTGAAGTGTACCTGGGTTTCTACAGAGCAAGCTGCAGCTTTCACTCCAAACTGATGTGAAGTACTAAAATATGAGACAGATGTGTAGTTGGGAACACGACAAAGATCTAGACAAGTAGCGAAAAAGCAAGATCAGGAACTCACAAAAGGTCAAGATTGGCAGCAGATAAGACAGAATCGGAAAACTAACCTAACACCTCAATAGACTGTTGCCTGACAGACAGTAATGTCTGGGAACAGAGTAGCAAAGAGGAAACACTTGCTTTGCTAGGACACCTGGACAGGACTGGTTCTAGCTACATGGGGCCCCAGGGCAAAAGTAACCCCCCTCTGTTTAATAGCCAGATGTGATCCCTTCTCCTTCCCCCTAGTATAGGAACCAGATGTTCTCCCACCCTCCTCCCAGTATAGTAGTCAGATGTGTCCCCCTCCCCAGTAAAGGGGGGGAGCAGCAAAGAACAGTGGGGAGAAGCAGCTGTGGAGTGTTGGTGTGGGGAATTTTGCCCCCTGCTTCTCACATTGGGCCCTAGAGCACAAATGGAGAAGCAGGAAGTGCAGGAGGTGGTGAGTGTGTGCCTGTCCCTACTGATTCCTTAATGCTGGGAAAGGGGGGAGGGGGTCAATACCTCTGACCGGTAGCCACATCATTTAGTGGGGTGGTGGTGGACACTTTTTGGGGGACCCTATGGATGCGAAGGCCCTGAGGCAATTATCCCCTTTGCCCTTATGGTAACACCGGCCCTGCACCTGGGCTGAACTTTGTTAATTAATCTGTGCTAATTAAAGGGACTCCGAGCAGTGCAGAAACTATGGAAAGATGCATATCATTTTAAAGCTCTCTTTCTCCACTTTCCAATTATATATAGACCGCCGCCCTACGCCTTTTAGTTGTTCGCTATTTTCGCGATTGAAATTGCCGTGGCCACGATTTCAATCGCGAAAATAGAGAAAACTAAAAGGCGTAGGGCATCGATTTGGGTGTCGCCAGAAAGAGGAGAAAGAGAGCTTTAAAATGATATCCATCTTTCCATAGTTACATTGTATTACACAGGACGACACTTTCCCCAGTGTCAGCAGCTCCCATTCAGCAGAATGGAGCTGCTGACTTTAGGAAAAAGTCGCCCTGTGTAATACAATGTAACTATGGAAAGATGGATATCATTTTAAAGCTCTCTTTCTCCTCTTTCTGGCGACACCCAAATCGTTGCCCTATGCCTTTTAGTTTTCTCTATTTTCGCGATTGAAATCGTGGCCACGGCAATTTCAATCGCGAAAATAGCGAACAACTAAAAGGCGTAGGGCGGCGGTTTATATATCATTGGAAAGAGGAGAAAGAGAGCTTTAAAATGATATGCATCTTTCCATAGTTTCTGCACTGCTCGGAGTCCCTTTAACAATATGTAAGTAACTGAGTCTGCTTTTCCAAAACAGACCAGCTGATGGTGCATGCACACTTGAAGACACAAGTCCTTTGTGGTAAAGGCCTGGAAGAAGCAGACATTACAAAACACCATAGGTGACCTGGCCCAGAACAAATATTTGCAGTGTTCTAAACCCTAGAAATGGGGTAACAATCAAGACTTGTAAGGCAGAAACCTGAAAAAGCAATTCTGATGGCAGTGAAACTGTGGCATATTGAGAATCTTTGTTTCAGAGGCTCTGGGGCACTCAGGAAAATAAAGGACAGATTGAGCAAATAAGTGTTTGTTTGTGTCATTAACTTTTATGGCAAATTTAGTACCTATGAAAATTAACAAATTCGCTTCATAAAACTATTACATATTGAAAAGACAAAATTGTTATAAATGTGGCCAAATTTAAATTTCCAGGAGTAAGAATTTCAAAGGACGTGTATTCATATTCTCGGAACCTGTGGTCTGCAGGCATTTTTCCATTTATATGCCCTACTGTGTAGTAGGCCAAACATGTTTTTGTGGAGGGATTTATTACAGCAGAGGTGGAGAAGTTTGCCGTTTCATATAATTTACTTTTCACAGCATGGTAATTAGTTATTCTTGTACTGGGAATGTGACAGATGGTATAAGTAATGCTAACGACAGTACAATTACACAGCAGTTAGAGATGTTCCTGTAAGTTGTGTGTAAGGTAAGAAAGTGCTAACCCCAACACAGACTGATTTCTGCCTTGCTCAGTCAAATGCAGGGATTAAAACATCACACTGAAAAAAAGTTTATTTCTTTAGAGAATCATCAACACTTAGACATAGACATAGACACAGACATAGCATATGAGGATTGTCAGAAGTATCTCTTCTGCTCACAGATCATTACTAAGCAAACCAGTATGTATAAATTAAATGAATAACTCATGTTTAAAGAGAATCTGTAACCTAAAAACCTAAAAACCTCATATAAATAAACATACTAGCCTGTAGGTTTTCATCTCCTGCCCCCCTGTCACATTTTCGCTGCTCCCCACCAGAATCCTGGCCCCAAAAAAACAGTTTTATAAACTGTTTTTGTAAACAAAAAATATGGCTGCCAAACAGGACGTTCATCATAATATTGCATGTTCCTATAAACTGCATTACAGTTTCCAAGAAAGGTTATATTATTGAACTATAAATTCAGCCTTTAGAGTTTATTTCATAGTTTAGAAGTTTTACCTTGTAAAGAATGCTGCAATCTTTAGTAGTGATTACTGATAGCAGGTCCGTGTCTGCATTCTGCAATATTCTATGAGCTACGCTTCTCACAACTATCAGCTTTTATCAGTAGATGATACTGAGTTACTGAGAGCAGGGAATGTGTAAGCTCTGCTTTATACCGTTTTCAGTGTGTGAAAGACTCGAAGAGACTCAGAGCAGGGCTATCAGTGTAACCTCCTCCTGTCTGTAAACAATTACAGCCACTTCCTCTTTGGGCCGACAAGCCTGACAAAGGAGAGTAAATTTGACTTATTACAGCAATGGAGCAACTAAAAAAGGCTACAGTAAGCCAGTGCGCTTTAGAATAGATATAGGAACTTGTAGGATAGTAGAAAAAAGGCTGAAAATTTTGTTACAGAGTCTCTTTAAAAAAAATGAATATATATACAGTATATATATATATATATATATATATATATATATATATATGTGTGTGTGTATATATATATACATATACATATATATGTATATATATATATATATATATATATATATATATATATATATATATATATATATATATATATTACAGTTTGGGTGTTAATGTGATAACTGCTGTATTCAGTGGCAAACCCAATTGACCCTGGTACTAGTGGTAGGGGTGGTCGGACTCCCCCAGGTGGAAAGTGTACGTGACTGCAGCCCTAGTGGGTAACTGACTACTTTGCTGCCTAGTAACCATCAGGTTATGGCTGACAGATGTAATCAAATATACAAGCCATGACAGGCAGCAAAAGTGCAAAAACGAATACACTAGCCAAAGCCAGGGTAGGCAGAGGTCTAAAGAATTCCTCTGGCTGACATAGCCCACACCTGCCGACGGCTCTGGGTGCTCTAGTCTCTGTAGTCCCACCAGCTCCATTCCTGATGCTAGCCACCAGAACACTTAACTGGCAAAAGACAAAGTGCTGATTGCTGATACTGTTATACAACAGATTCAGACAACATTAAAGGGGAGAGACCTAGGAATCACATGCAGGGCCGCCATCAGAAATTTTGGGGCCCCTAACACAACATCAAGCCTGGGCCCCCCTACAGACTGCTGTGCATGCCCTCTAGCCACCCCACCCCCGTGCCCACCACCATTTACAACAGGGGTCCCCAAACTTTTTCGGTCAAGGGCGGGGTCAACATACTTCAGACTGCTGGGGGGCCGGAACATACATAAAATGATGTTGAAAAACATTACATTGAATCTAGGTATTGATTTCACCAATCATGGCCAGAGGAGAACTCCCAGCAGCAGCCATTCAGTCATGCGCCGCCTGAAGAACAAAAAATATACTCTGTACAACGCTGCGGAAGATATAGGCGCTATACAAATATTAAATAATAATAGATGAGGCACAGGTGACCACGCTCCCCACCCCCACACAGTTAGTTTGCTACCCAGCAACCAGGCTTGCTGCTCATCACATGTAACCACGGTGGTCAAAAGATCAAATGAGTTGTAATTGCCTCAGCTGAGTGGCTGTATGCGGCAGGGTTAATTACCCATAATGCCGCCGTCCGCCCTGTGTTTCAACAAGCTTGCAAGCAACCCATTGGTCGCATTGCAAGCCTCACTATGGCGCACTTCCTCCTTCAAGCCGGAAGGAGGAAGTGCGCAAGCGAGGCTTGCAATACGATGAATAGGTCGCTTGCCGAGCGCTGGGATGGGTCCCTGGACGGAAAGCTGCTCAGGCAATGCCAGCACCTGCATCGGGGTGGGAGTAAGTCAACTGCTGGCTAGCAATTAGCAAATACTCTAGGGCAGGGGTCCCCAACCTTTTCCGGCCCGGGAACCACTTTCTGACCAAATTTTTTTCCGGGGGGGTGGCGGGGACGTTGGGCGCGAGTCCTAGTGGACAGTGGAGTGGGTTACAGGGGGGGGGGGGGCCAGGGTGCAGTGGCGTAGCTAGCATAGTTGCCCCAGTATAGGGAGTTAAATTGCCCCAGTATGGCTAGTATAGTGCCCCAGTATAGCCAGTATAGTGCCCCAGTATAGCCAGTATAGTGCCCCAGTATAGCCAGTATAGTGCCCCAGTATAGCCAGTACAGTGCCCCAGTATAGCCAGTACAGTGCCCCAGTATAGCCAGTACAGTGCCCAGTATAGCCAGTGCAGTGCCCCAGTATAGCCAGTAAAGTGCCCCAGTATAGCCAGTATAGTGCGCCAGTATAGTGCCCCAGTATACCTAGTATAGTGCCCTGTATAGCTAGTATAGTGCCCCAGTATAGCCAGTATAGTGCCCCAGTATGAGTAGATGGTTCCCCCGCTCGTCCCCGCCGCTGTTGTTACCTTAACAGCGTCCGCTCTCCCCTCCCCGGCGCGTGTACTTATTCCAGCAGCATCTCCCGGCTACTGTGTGTGATGCGGCAGGAAGCAGGGCAGCGGCTTCCTGTAGTGTATCGCCGTTACTATGGGAACCGAGCCCTGCCTCCTGCCGCATCACACACAGCAGCCGGGAGATGCTGCTGGAATAAGTACACGCATCGGAGAGGGGAGAGCCGCTGCTGCAAAGGTATTAACAGCGGTGGCCGCTGGGGGAGGGGGGCGGGAAGAGGACAGTCCCGCGGACCACAGGTTGGGGGACACAGGAGCGCTCAGTCAGGAGGTTAATGCCTGGGGGGGCTCGAGGCTGCGGGCCCTGGGCCCGCCCCGGGTCCGTGACGGAAGTCACAGTTGTACCCCCCTGATGGCGGGCCTGATCACATGTGGCTCTCACCTGATGAACTCCCTTTGAACAGGGAGCGCAGCTCTCCCCGTTTGTTTTCCCTTCTTTTTTGCTTTGTTTTACAGCCTGCATTGCAGCATTCCTTAGTTCTTTTTGGCTGTCTACCTATAAACCAATAACTGCCCAGCAGATCATACTAGCCAATCACGATCTGCCATCTAGCAGGTGAGCTTTGATAATGCATTAAATAAAACAAGTATTCTAAAACAAAACTCTATACATTAATTTTCACAGATTATTGTCTCCTCTGTATTAACCATTACTCTTTATGTGCTTTGACATCATTAATGCCATTGGACTTTCTAATTCTATTACTCCATCCACTTTCTGAACCTCAAAATCTCTACAGGCACTTGCTAATTATATGTAGAGAGGTCTTGCCCCTTATCATGACACCTCTCAGTGACCAAGTCATGGGTCTTGTGGTCAAGGTGCATACATAGACCTTAAAACCCTAAAGTTTGAGGTCTGTGTAGGAGTATTGGGCCTCCAGACAGTGCAGTAAGCAGGGGCATCGCTAGCCCTATTTTGGGGGGGCCCGTGCCACCAATCTGTCCTGGGGTGCCACGGATCTCCCGGCCACCGCTGCTCCGCTCTGCCCTGCTGTCCCCGCCATTCAGACCTCGATCAGCGCCGGGCGACCAGATAGAGCAGGCGCTAGGACCTAGCGGACACCACTGATATGCGGAAGTGACATCACTTCCGCATATTTGTGCCCGGCACCAGCTGTATCTGGTCGGGTCGCCCGCTGATCCTGAGGTCTGAAGCGGCAAGGTAGGTGGGGTGGGGGTCCCTGCTGTCACTCACTACCTAACGGGGGTCCCTGCTGTCACTCACTACCTAACGGGGGGTCCCTGCTGTCACTCACTACCTAACGGGGGTCCCTGCTGTCACTCACTATCTAAACGGGGGTCCCTGCTGTCACTCACTACCCAACTGGGGGTCCCTGCTGTCACTCACTACCCAACTGGGGGTCCCTGCTGTCACTCACTACCTAACGGGGGTCCCTGCTGTCACTCACTACCTAACGGGGGTCCCTGCTGTCACTCACTACCTAACGGGGGTCCCTGCTGTCACTTACTATCTAAACGGGGGTCCCTGCTGTCACTCACTATCTAAACAGGGGTCCCTGCTGTCACTCACTACCCAACTGGGGGTCCCTGCTGTCACTCACTACCCAACTGGGGGTCCCTGCTGTCACTCACTACCCAACTAGGGGTCCCTGCTGACACTCACTACCCAACTGGGGGTCCCTGCTGTCACTCACTACCAAACTGGGGGTCCCTGTTACTCACTACCTAACTGGGGGGTCCCTGTCACTACCTAACTGGGGGGTGCCTTTCACTGCCTACACTGGGGGGCTCCTGTCACTAACTGAACTGGGGGGCTCCTGTCACTACCTAAACTGGGGTACTCCTGGCGCTACCTTAACTAGGGGGCACCTGTCGCTACCTAAACTATCCAGGCCAGCCAGCCCAGCATCACCACCAGCCAACCAGCCCAGAATCACTATCAAAAAGGCCACAGCATCACCACCAGTCAGGCCAGCATTTACTTCAACCAGCCAAGCACAGCCCAGCATCACTGCCAGCCAACCCAGCCACAACATCGGCCACAGCATCACCGCCAGCCAGGCCACAGCATCACTGCCAGGCCTTTCAGCTCACACATCATCCCCAATCCAGCCAAAAACAGTATTGCCAGGTACAGCAGCCAGTAGAGGAGAATTCAGAAGCCAGGTGAGAGGTGTCTACCATATTAAGGGGGCATTCTGCCTATTTATGTGAAATGCTGTCTATTTATGTGCCTCATGACTGCTGAATTTGTCTTGTTGGGGGCCTCATGATTGCTGAATTTGTCTTGTTGAGGGCCTCAAGATTGCTGAATTTGTCTTGTTGGGTGCCTCATGATTTGTTGGGGGCCTCATGTTTGCTGAATTTGTCTTGTTGGGGACCTCACGCTTGCTGACTTTGTCTTGTTGGGGGCCTCATGATTGCTGAATTTGTCTTGTTGGGGGCCTCAGAAATTCTGAATTTGTCTTGATAGGGGCCTCATGATTGCTGAATTTGTCTTGCTGAGGGTCACATGATTGCTAGCTGCGAGACTATGGAAAAAAAATGAATCATCATCATATGAGACAATAGCACTAAACCTACTTTTTTTAGCTTTTTGAAACAGAAAATAAAACTGGGAGGTTCTAAAAAAATGAATATATTTTTTCAGAAGTAGGATGGATGAAATTGTTTATCTTTTCAGTTTTTCAACTTGGATTTTCCATAATGTTCATGTATGTGTTAAAATGTTTGTATAGTATTTAGTTTAAATTGCTGTTGCCACTTTGCGATAGATAAGTGACTTGTGGGTTGCAGTTTGGACCTCCAAAAAGTTTGCCACCGCTGTCCTAATCTAATGTACGATTGGCCCCACCCATGGCCACGCCAACTCACTGCATGACCACGCACATTTTTTGCCGCGGCGCGCGCACATAGTCCCCACCTAGTGCCCCCAGGTGCCACTGATCTCCAAGGACCCTAGGAACGCCCCTGGCAGTAAGGCTGTAACAGTGAGAATAACTGTTATAATTGCCAACTGTCACAAACTTATGATTGCCAACTGTGTAATGGAAGGTTGGTTGTTTTGTTCCATATTTAGGATGAAGCTGCAGTAACAGTTGAGGTCTGCAGAAAAAAATACATTTGTGCAGGAGGCAAAAGGAGTCCTGTATAGAAAGGGAACATTTCCATGTGAAACCTTGGTATTTTGAACGTCTGCAGCAACAATTGCTCACTTATTTTAAACATACCTTACATTTATATATATAGAACAGCCTAAACTTTTTCCTAGAATAAAAAAGACACCTTGAGAGAAGTAACTAAAGATCTGCTTTACTCATCACTTGGATAAACTTCAGCTATTACCAGATGACTGAACAGTCAATCAGAGTATATAAATATAAAGATTACTTTCCAGCACACCATGTACTATAGAAAGTAAACACATTCTCTCAAAATAAATTCCTGGTTGTTGTCATGGTATGGGCTTATTTATACAGTTACCAATAACTTTATTTCTTGTAGAACGAGTAGGAAACAGATAGAGGACTGTATGTAGAAAAGCAAAAAGTACTGCTTTTTATATTAAAGAAAAAAAAGGGTTTCTATGTCCCCATGTAGTCATAAATGAACAAGAGAGAAAGCATTCTATGCTCTTCCTTGCCTCTTGTCTGATGTCTGTTTGTGTTCTGCTGTGCAGATTGGGAAAACATCTGCATTCATCGCATGGCTGCATCCCAATTAGTTTACATGCATATTGCATACGCAGATTTACCACTTAAGCCTGCCATATGTAAGTGAACTAAATGTGCTGCTATGCAAGATTAGAACAACACACAGCTCACAGTTTACCTGGAAAGCCTGACAAAAACAGCTTAAAGAAAATAAGTATTAATGCTTAATAAATGCATAGATCTGGGAAGACAGTTGCCCAATATGCCCATTTGTGGCAGTACTGGTGTCTCATGTCTTTGGTTAAGGCTGATGATCACCAGTAGTCAGCTCAGTCATGCAGAGAAAAATCTGTTCAATTTGCTATGGTTCCCTAGAATTAGTGGTGCTCAAATACCCCTTTTTAAAATTCGAGTTTGGTCGAATTCGAATAGTAAATTATTCGAGGTCAGTCGAATATTCGAGTCGAATAAATTTTACTATTCGATTCGACCTCGGACTTCGAGCTCACTATTCGAGTCGGTATTCGAGCTCATTATTCGAGCTGACTATTCGAATTGGCCTTAAATAGCTTCCCAACACTTGTTTTGAGGGTTAATGATGCAAGAAACATATTTTTTTCCAAGTGACAACAGCAAGTGATTATGTGGGGATGTTCCTTTAAAAAAAAAAAAAGGTGAAAAGAGAAGTTGTGTCCAGAATTTTGTTCAGTACTGTATATACTTCTTCTTCTTCTTCTTCTTTATCTTCTATATCTTCTTCTTCTTCTTCTATATCTTCTTCTTCTTCTTCATCTTCTTCTTCTTCTTCTTCTTCATCTTCTTCATCTTCATCTTCTTCATCTTCATCTTCTTCATCTTCTTCATCTTCATCTTCTTCATCTTCTTCTTCATCTTCTTCATCTTCTTCATCTTCATCTTCTTCATCTTCTTCTTCATCTTCTTCATCTTCATCTTCTTCTTCTTCTTCTTCTTCTTCTTCTTCATCTTCTTCTTCATCTTCTTCATCTTCTTCTTCATCTTCTTCATCTTCATCTTCTTCATCTTCTTCTTCATCTTCTTCATCTTCTTCTTCTTATTCATCTTCTTCATCTTCTTCTTCTTCTTCTTCATCTTCTTCATCTTCATCTTCTTCTATATCGTCTTCTTCGTCACTTATTTCTCTTTTCATTTTTTTTTTTTTTAAAGAAATGCAGCTATTTTTGAGCGTAACAACAAATAGCTGGTGGCGCACGCATGTTGGAAGCGCCATTGTATGTGCTCCCTGGCAGTGGAAACACACAGACAGCAGGAGGTAAATTTAGCAGCAGGAGGAGGAGGATGAGTGTGTGGCAGCATGCAGTCAATGAGGCAGGCAGCGTGACATAATAGCCCTGGTACCTAGCGGTGATACCATGGCTGTAAATAAACACAACAGGAGGTCCCAGACAGCGGTCGTGCAGCCCACATTGTGTCCAATACACAACTGGGACAACACAGTTTTCAACCCGGGCACCTCAGAAAAATTAAACCTTTTTTTGTAATGGTTTTGTAGTTTTGGTTTTACAACCAATTACACAGATATATAGCTATTTTTTGACGTAATAGCTGGTGGCAGAGTGGCAGCAGAAGGTAAATCTGTGTACCCTGGCGGTGGGAAACACAGACAGACAGCAGCAGCAGCAGGAGGAGGAATGGAGGAGAGTAATTATGTGAGCAGCTATTGTTTGACGTAATAGCTGGTGGCAGTGTGGCAGCAGAAGGTAATTCTGTGTACCCTGGCAGTGGGAAACACAGACAGACAGCAGCAGCAGGAGGAATGGAGGAGTAGTGTGAGTGTGGCAGCAGGTAGGCAGCGTGACATAATAGCCCTGGTACCTAGCGGTGATACCAGGGCCGTAAATAAACACAACAGGAGGTCCCAGACAGCGGTCGTGCAGCCCACATTGTGTCCAATACACAACTGGGACAACACAGTTTTCAACCCGGGCACCTCAGAAAAATTAAACCTTTTTTTTTTTTTAATGGTTTTTTGGTTTTTGGTTTTACAACCAATTTAGCTATTTTTGGACGTAATAGCTGGTGGCAGAGTGGCAGCAGAAGAAGGTAATTCTGTGTACCCTGGCAGTGGGAAACACAGACAGACAGCAGCAGCAGGAGGAGGAATGGAGGAGTAGGCGAGCAGCTATTGTTTGACGTAATAGCTGGTGGCAGAGTGGCAGCAGAAGGTAAATCATCTGTGTACCCTGGCAGTGGGAAACACAGACAGACAGCAGCAGCAGCAGCAGGAGGAGGTATGGAGGAGCAGTGTGAGTGTGGCAGCAGGTAGGCAGCGTGACATAATAGCCCTGGTACCTAGCGGTGATACCAGGGCCGTAAATAAACACAACAGGAGGTCCCAGACAGCGGTCGTGCAGCCCACATTGTGTCCAATACACAACTGGAACAACACAGTTTTCAACCCGGGCACCTCAGAAAAATTAAACCTTTTTTTTTTTTAATGGTTTGTTTGGTTTCGGTTTTGCAACCAATATAGCTATTGTTTGACGTAATAGCTGGTGGCAGAGTGGCAGCAGAAGAAGGTCATTCTGTGTACCCTGGCAGTGGGAAACACAGACAGACAGCAGAAGGGCAGTACACAGCAGCCCACTGTAGGTGTAAAATGTGTGGCTGCAGGCGACGTAATAGTCAAAGTGAACCAGGCTGGCTTAGTGAGCAGGAGCCAGGAGGTGGTAAAGGGTGGTAAGGCACATTAACGATGGTTCCGGCAGCCAGTTCATGTCCCCCTCTCGCCGACAACAGGGGCCAGGAACTCGCCTTCCACCCACGCCTGGTTCATCTTGAGAAACGTCAGTCTGTCCACAGACTTGTGAGACAGACGTGAGCGTTTCTCGGTGACCACGCCACCAGCTGCACTGAAGCAGCGCTCGGACAGCACGCTGGAAGGGGGGCAGGACAGCACTTCCAGGGCGTACTGCGCTAGCTCGCTCCAGATCTCCATGCGCTTGACCCAATACTCCATGGGATCAACAGGGGCATCGCTGTCAAGCCCGCTGTACGACCCCATGTAGTCAGCCACCATGCGGGTCAGGCGCTGGCTGTGACCGGAGGAGGATGCTGCTGCATGCATCTCCTCTCTAGTCACTGCTGCCGGAGCCTCTACAGTCCTGTAGAGCTCGTGGCTGAGAGACAGCAGGTCTGTGGGGCGCTTGCTGCTGCTGGATGCAGGCACCTGCTGCTGCCTCTGTGCTGGCTGCTGGACAGTGGGGGTGGAAGGCTGGGGGAAGGCTTCCTCCAAGCGCTCAACAAGGGCCTGCTGCAAGCTCCTTATTTGTTGCGCTGGGTCTCCTCCTGCAGGCGGCAGGAACTGGCTCAACTTCCCCTTGAGGCGTGGGTCCAACATCATGCTGATCCAGATGTCCTCCCTCTGCTTCATCTGGATCACCCTGGGGTCCCTGCGCAGGCACGCCAGCATGTGCGCTGCCATTGGGAAGAGGCGGGCCACGTCTGCTGGCACATCGACGTCAGTGCTGTCCTCATCCTCCTCCTCTGCCGCCTCATCCTCTCTCCACCCCCGCACCAACTCAGCTGCGCTGTGCTGATCCCCCTCATCAGCAGCCAGGTCAGGGACCTCCACCAAGTCCTCCTCCTCCTCCCCCTCAGAGGTGGACTGCGCAGCTGGTTGCCGCTCCTGCTGGTCCAAGGCTGCCGCTCCCTGTTCCAGCAAACCATCGAGGGCCCTGTTCAGCAGAGAAACCAGGGGCACCCACTCGCAGACCATAGCATGGTCCCTGCTCACCATGTTTGTGGCCTGCAGGAAGGGAGCCAGCACAAAGCACACCTGCTGCATGTGCCTCCAGTCATCATCGGGGACGATGGACGGGATGTTGCTGGTCTTGTCCCTTCTCCGAGCTGCGGAAACAGTGGCCAGGGCAAGGTACTGGTTGACAGCGTGCCTCTGTTCAACCAGACGCTCCAACATCGCCAGGGTGGAGTTCCAGCGAGTCGGAACGTCAATGATCAGCCGATGGCGTGGCAGATCCAGCTCCTTTTGCACGTCTTCCAGGCTCGCACAGGCTGCAGCCGAGCGCCGGAAGTGACGCACAACATTCCTTGCCGTTTCCAGCAGTTCGCCCATCCCCTGGTAGGTGCGCAGGAACTTCTGCACCACCAGGTTCAGCACGTGGGCAAGACAGGGGATGTGGGTCAGGTTTCCCCTGTCTATGGCAGCAACCAGATTGGCCCCATTGTCGGACACCACCTCTCCGACTCTGAGGCCTCTGGGGGTCAGCCAAATCCTCTCCTGCTCCTGGAGTTTGGCCAACACGTGGGCTGCCGTCAGCTTGGTCTTGCCAAGGCTGACCAAGTGCAGCAGCGCTTGGCAGTGGCGGGCCTTCACGCTGCTGCTGAGGCGGGGGGTTTGGCCAGGTGTGGCGGAGGATGGCAGAGGATCGGAGGAACCCGCTGCAGTTCCCCTGACCCTGCGGGGTGGCACCACCCACTGTGTTGCTGCTGCTGCTGCTGCTGTGCCCGCTGCTGCTCTCCCATCCTCACCCCCTTCCACCAAGCTGACCCAGTGGACAGTGAAGGACAGGTAGCGGCCTGTCCCGAAGCGGCTGCTCCAGGAGTCCATGGTGACGTGGACCCTTTCACCAACCGCGTGCTCCAGCCCTCGCTCCACATTGGCCATCACAAAGCGGTGCAGTGCTGGAATGGCCTTGCGGGAGAAAAAGTGTCTGCTGGGGAGCTGCCAGTCTGGGGCTGCACAAGCAAGCAGCGCCCGCATGTCGCTCCCCTCCTAAACGAGCGTGTACGGCAGGAGTTGGGAGCACATGGCCCGTGCCAGCAAGCCGTTCAGCTGCCGCACGCGACGGCTGCTGGGAGGCAGAGCCCTAACCACCCCCTGGAAGGACTCGCTCAAAAGGCTCTGGCGTGGCCTTTTGCTGACACGGGAATCACCAGACACAGCGGAGGAGGCCACTGAGGACTGGCTGCCAGAACAGGCCTCAGTGTCGGCGGCAGGAGTTGCAGAGGGGGGAGGAGCAGTGCGTTTCCGCACTCCTGCTGGTGCTGCTGGAGGAGCAGGAGGGCGGGTGGCTGCTGTTGCTGCTGCTGAAGGCTGTGCAGTGATGGGTGTGGTGCCACTGCCAGCACCAGATGCCTTCAGCCTCTGGAACTCCTCATGCTGGTGGAAATGTTTAGCCGCAAGGTGGTTGATCAGCGAGCTGGTGCTGAACTTTAAGGGGTCTGCACCTCTGCTCAACTTCCGCTGACAGTGGTTGCAAGTGGCGTACTTGCTGTACACAGTGGGCATGGTGAAAAAGCGCCAGATTGGTGACAGAAACATCCCCCTACGGCATGGAAGCGCTGCTGCCTGTCTCCCTGTGGTGGTTGGGGGGGGGGGCTTGGGTGCGGCTGGTGGTGGTACTGGCTGATGCTGCTGCTGCTGCTGATGAGCCTGAGACACCAGCAGGCTGTGGGTCGCTGCCAATGCTTGCAATGATGCGCCTCCTTGCAAGGCCCACAAGCGCATCCTCCTCCTCCTCCGAGCTGCTGAGGACGACATCCCCTGGAGGTGGTGGCACCCAGTCTCTGTCTGTCACCGGGTCATCAACATCATCCTCCCCCTCCTCAAACATGTCCTGCTGGGATGATGACCCCCCAAACTCCTCTCCTGATGCATGGATGGGCTGCTTGACTGTCGCCACAGTCTTGCTGTCCAATCCCTCATCCCCCAAAGTGCCCATCAGCATCTCCTCCTCAAAATCGCCAACAACAGCAGACAATTGACTCATCATGCCTGGGGTCAAAAGAGTGCTGAATGAGAGGTCGGCGACTGACGGTGAACTGGCCTCCTCCCCAGACCCTGCTGGGCGGCTGCTGCGAACAGGGGTGGTGGTGGTGGTGGTGGTGGTGAGGGTGGAGGCCTCGGATGCAGAGCTGATGGCGGGCTGCTCATCCTCCGTCATGAGTTGCACCACAGTGTCTGCATCCTTTTCCTCAATGGGACGTTTCCGACCCGGCTGGAGGAAAATCGGAGCAGGTGCTACACGCTGCTGCTGCTGTGTCTCTGCAGCGTGAGTTGCAGATGCTCCTGCTGGGCGGCGCCCAAGGCGTCCACGGCCAGTGGCTATGGGAGGAATGTTAGCCACTGACGCTGCTGCTGCTGCTGCGGAACTGTGCATGGTGGCGCGCCCGCGGCTTGCCACAATGCTGCTCCCTCTCCTCCTGATTCCCTTGCTGCCCTTCCCCTTGCCCAAACCGCGCTGGCTGCCACTTCCAGACATCTTCAATGTTTTGGGCGTATAGACAAAAGTTTTTTAAAAGGGCGGGTGAAAAGTGGGGTACTTTAATGGAGTGGGTTGGTTGGTGAGGTGACTGAGTGAGTGTCCCCTAGTACAGTAAGTAAGTAGTAACAGTCAGGAAGTACAACTAGCAGTTACAATAATCAGTAGTAATCACAAGTAAATTTAGTGTGTGTACACTCAGACAGTGAGTGCACGCAGGCAGGAGCTAGTAGCCTATGAACACAGTGACTGAGTGTCCTAGACTCCTAGTACAGTAAGAGTAAGTAGTAGCAGTAAGAAGAACTAACTAATTACAATAATCAATCAGCGATCAGAAGGAAATGGAGTGTGGGTGTGTGTACACTCAGACACTGAGTGCACGCACGCAGGAGCTAGTAGCCTATGAACACAGTGACTGAGTGTCCTAGACTCCTAGTACAGTAAGAGTAAGTAATAACAGTAAGTAGAACTAACTAATTACAATAATCAATCAGCGATCAGAAGGAAATGGAGTGTGGGTGTGTGTACACTCAGACAGTGAGTGCACGCACGCAGGAGCTAGTAGCCTATGAACACAGTGACTGAGTGTCCTAGACTCCTAGTACAGTAAGAGTAAGTAGTAACAGTAAGTAGAACTAACTAATTACAATAATCAATCAGCGATCAGAAGGAAATGGAGTGTGGGTGTGTGTACACTCAGACAGTGAGTGCACGCACGCAGGAGCTAGTAGCCTATGAACACAGTGACTGAGTGTCCTAGACTCCTAGTACAGTAAGAGTAAGTAATAACAGTAAGTAGAACTAACTAATTACAATAATCAATCAGCGATCAGAAGGAAATGGAGTGTGGGTGTGTGTACACTCAGACAGTGAGTGCACGCAGGCAGGAGCTAGTAGCCTATGAACACAGTGACTGAGTGTCCTAGACTCCTAGTACAGTAAGAGTAAGTAATAACAGTAAGTAGAACTAAATAATTACAATAATCAATCAGCGATCAGAAGGAAATGGAGTGTGGGTGTGTGTACACTCAGACAGTGAGTGCACGCACGCAGGAGCTAGTAGCCTATGAACACAGTGACTGAGTGTCCTAGACTCCTAGTACAGTAAGAGTAAGTAGTAACAGTAAGAAGAACTAACTAATTACAATAATCAATTAGCGATCAGAAGGAAATGGAGTGTGGGTGTGTGTACACTCAGACAGTGAGTGCACGCACGCAGCAGCTAGTAGCCTATGAACACAGTGACTGAGTGTCCTAGACTCCTAGTACAGTAAGAGTAAGTAATAACAGTAAGTAGAACTAACTAATTACAATAATCAATCAGCGATCAGAAGGAAATGGAGTGTGGGTGTGTGTACACTCAGACAGTAAGTGCACGCACGCAGGAGCTAGTAGCCTATGAACACAGTGACTGAGTGTCCTAGACTCCTAGTACAGTAAGAGTAAGTAGTAACAGTAAGAAGAACTAACTAATTACAATAATCAATCAGCGATCAGAAGGAAATGGAGTGTGGGTGTGTGAACACTCAGACAGTGAGTGCACGCAGGCAGGAGCTAGTAGCCTATGAACACAGTGACTGAGTGTCCTAGACTCCTAGTACAGTAAGAGTAAGTAGTAACACCAGTAAGTAGAACTAACTAATTACAATAATCAATCAGCGATCAGAAGGAAATGGAGTGTGGGTGTGTGTACACTCAGACAGTGAGTGCACGCAGGCAGGAGCTAGTAGCCTATGAACACAGTGACTCAGTGTCCTAGACTCCTAGTACAGTAAGAGTGAGTAAGTACAAGTAGTAACAGTAAGTAGAACTAACTAATTACAATAATCAATCAGCGATCAGAAGGAAATAGAGTGTGTGTTGTGTGTGTACACTCAGACAGTGAGTGCGCACACGCAGGAGGTAGTAGTAGCCTATATGAACAGTGACAGTGAGTGTCCCTACGGGTACAGTAAGAGTAAGTAGTAAGTAAGTACAACTAACAATAATCAAACAGTAATGAGAAGGAAATAGAGTGTGTGTACACACAGACAGTGAGTGAGTGCACACACGCAGGAGCTAGCTAGTAGCCTATAAACAGTGACAGTCAGTGAGTGTCCTACTCCTAGTACAGTATAACTACAATACTATTAGTAAAGGACAGCAGAAATACTGGTATAGAATATGAGAGAAATAAACAGAGGACAGCTGCCCACAGAGGCAAGGCCCCCCTGAGGCCTAAACCTGTAAGCTTGCAGCAGCTGCCTGCAGTTCTCTAATGTAACACACAAGCTACTAACTAAAATACAATGTCTATCTAACTAACAACAATATAGGTGTATATGGCAGGTGTAGGTGAGCAAAAACGCTAGGTAAATGACCACAATAGAGCACTTGCTAAGCCAAAGCACAAAGGAGCAACTCTCTCTCTGTACAAGTCTCAGGCAAGCATGGAAAAACCTAACATGGCGGCCGCTATTTATAGGGTAGGGGCTGGCCAGGGTCCCCCTCTGTGATTGGCTGCCGTCAGAGGGCCTGGGAGCCCTCTGATTGGCTCTAAGGACATCAATCTGGGCTATGACGCTATTCGAGCTCGGTACCGAGCTCGAATAGCGCCGGGTGGCTCGAATAGCTCGAATAGTGAATGGGCTATTCGAGTGTACTCGGATAGCCCATTCGAATAGCTCCAGCTATTCGGAGCTCGAATACCGAGCTCGAATAGCTGAAAAAGAGCTCGAATATTCGAACTACTCGAATATTCGAGCTCTGCTGAGCACCACTGCCTAGAATTTCTCCACTCAGAAGAGAACCTTAACTACTACTATTCAAGTACACTTCTGAAATGTTCCTTTTCACAATATCAATAAATCTGTATTCTTATTACTCTGTCAGCGCTGACTAACCTATCTGTATCAAACCCTGCAACAAGTGGTAGCAAAACAGAGCTAATAATATATAGTATGTGAGCATTTACAAGCACAGTCTGTAATGGAATCAGAAATGCAAAATCAACAATACAGAAAAAAAAAAATAGAAAGTCACAAACACATCTTTATAAAAAAAAAACGTACAGCTGGAAGTTCACCGACTGCTATGTTGCCCATTAGTTCCACTTTTCCTTTACATTTCTCGGTAAATCAGCCTTTCTGATAATTAAGTTACTAACAGTTCTTTCATAATGCAAATGTGTAGCATCATGTGTTACATATATTTTGGCAATGCACCATTATGCGGTTTGATAAGCCTCACTCTGCTTCCCTGTATAGTCACACAGCACCAAAAAGCATAATACCAAACACCTTTATATCCCTAGCAGGGGCGTAACTAGAGGGGAACAGCACCTGCGATTGCATGGAGGCCTAGAGCTTTGGGGGTCTGAACTACTAACTTACCCTTCCTCCGATATGGGCATACACTTGAAAAAGCCACAAGTTGAAAAGGGTGCAGGATAGCGATAATAGAATATCGGTAGTGTTCCCGATATTATACTACATTGATATAGTAAGATGACGGTTATATTTACCAATATTTTACTATGACCTAACCTCTCCCTACTCGCACACAGAACCCTCCCCTGGTGGGGCCTAATCCTTAACCTCCCTTGTTGGTGCCTAACCCTTAATTCCCACGAGGTGGTGCCTAACCCTTAACCCTCCATGGTGGTGCCTAACCCTTAACTCCCCCTTGGTGGTGCCTAACCCTTAAATCCACCCCTGGTGGTGCCTAACCCTTAACCCCCCTTGGTGGTGCCTAACCCTTAAATCCACCCCTGGTGGTGCCTAACCCTTAGGGGTACAGGAAATTTACCGCATCCCACCGCAGTCTAATGAAAATCTACGGGGAAGTTCATACTCGCCACGTTGCAGTACGCTGCACCTGACACAATCGCATACCTATACTACCGTGCAGCTCCTGCTGCATCCTGCAGCGATCTGCATCAGAACGGAAGTTATGTAAGTCTACGGCAATGCAGTGTTTTAAAAAAAGTTGGGGGTAGTGGAGTGGCGCACATGCGCAGAAGCGTATTTGTTACAAAACGCTTCCGTGCACTTCTGTCTACCCGAAACAGGAAGTGACTGCAAGTGCGCGTCACTTCCTGTTTCGCGATATGCCAGAAGGGGAATACCGCATAGTAATGCAGTATTCCCCGAATGCCTGTTTTTCTTGGTAGTGCGGCATGGCCGCCACACCGCACCACTAACGCCAATATGCAGTGTGAATCTCCGCAGCAACAAACAGTGTATAAAAATTACAGCCGCTGTAGCAGCTATACACTGAACATAACAGCTACAAATAGTGATTAGAAATGGCGGCTGCACATAAAAAATAGCAGCTACAAATAGCGGCTACAAATTGTAGCCACTATAGTGGATATACATAGTAAATAGCAGCTACAAGCAGCGGCTACAAATTGTAGCTGTTATGATAGCGGGTGCCAATTGAGTACTGTGTCCGCCATGATTTCTGTACAGCTGCTAATTTCAATAGGGGAGATAGCCGCGCCCTTTTAGACTTGCAGTGTTTTAAAACGAACCTTGATACGCGGAACTATACTTCAGGTCTGGTGTTTTTTTAGAGATGGCCCGAACCTCCAATTTTCGGGTCACGAACCGCGAACGTGAACTTCCGCAAAAGTTTGGTTCGCGCAAACTTTCGCGAACCGCAATAGACTTCAATGAGAAGGCGAACTTTGAAAACTAGAAACACTTATGCTGGCCACAAAAGTGATGATAAAGATGTTTCAAGGGGTCTAACATCTGAGTTTTTGCATGGAGGAGTGGGATAGACGCCAAAAGTCCCGGGGAAAAATCTGGATTTGACGCAAAGCAGCATTTTAAGGGCAGAAATCACATTGAATGCTAAATTGCAGGCCTAAAGTGCTTTAAAACATCTTGCATGTGTATACTTCAATCAGGGAGTGTAATTAGAGTACTGCTTTACACTGACACACCAAACTCACTGTGTAACGCACCGCAAACAGCTGTTTGTGTTGTGACAGCCATGCTGGACTGGTGCGCACCATGGCGAGATTGCTCTTCCTCAGTGATATCAGGTAATGTCTGACTGTCTTATCAACTTTCGCTGGTTCTTTCTTTATCATTGTTAAAGCTAACATCTATTTTTTTTAAATTACATTTTCTGCTGGCTGTTCAGTACCTGTAACGAGAATCTGTTATGGAGGGCAAGTCTGCCATTGTGAGTGACCACGGGTAATGGCCGGGGAATCAGGGTTCGTTTCCAGCCCGGAGTGGGAGCCTGAGAACCGGCTACCACCACCACACATCCAAGTAAGGACCCATTTGCTGTATAAGTAATGTACCTGCCCTGACCGTGCTTTGCAGTCCCTGCATCTGTGGTCAGATGGACCCTTGACCCAACGCTGTGTACCAGAGATGACACCACTTGCCTTTAACGAGAATCTGTTATGGTGGGCAAGTCTGTCATTCATTCAACTGTGTGAAACTTTCGATGGTACTTTCTCAGTAGCATGGTGACCACGGGTAATGGTCGGGGAATCCTGGTTCGATTCCAGTCCGGAGTAGGAGCCTGAGAAACGGCTACCACCACCACACATTGCTGTGGGCAAAGGAGCAGGAACGGCTACCACCACACATCCACGGAAGGCAGCAGGCATGGCATACACGTCCCGAGGAAGTGACCAAAAATAACAATACAGGAGGACTTTTGAGGCCCTGCTGTATATGAGATGAATCAACTTTAAAACCTTTAACGAGAATCTGTTATGGAGGGCAAGTGAAAGGTATGCACTGACTGCCAGGTATAATACAATGTGCAGTCAAATATGCAGTGAAAGGTATGCAGTGATTGCAAACAGCTGTTTGTGTCGTGCTGGACTGGTACGCACCATGACAAGAGTGCAGGTGATGGTGGCTTTCCAGCCCATATGGTCGCCGGGCTGAGGTAGCTGAATGACAGAATGTGAATGTGAATGTCCAGCTGATCAAATTTGGTCTGTCCACAATGAAGCAGAGACCTTATTATCTTTGGTGTGGCAGGCAGTCACATGGCGTGCAGCCAGAGATGCTGTGTGTGGGGACTGACTTAGTCTTTGGGCGGGCAGTAGCCTTCCGGGATCCATGCCTCATTCATTTTGATAAAGGTGAGGTACTGAACACTTTTGTGACTTAGGCGACTTCTCTTCTCAGTGACAATGCCTCCAGCTGCATTGAAGGTCCTTTCTGACAGGGAGCTTGAGGCAGGGCAAGACAGAAGTTGGATGGCAAATTGGGACAGCTCTGGCCACAGGTCAAGCCTGCGCACCCAGTAGTCCAAGGGTCCATCGCTGCTCACAGTGTCTACATCCACACTTAAGGCCACGCTATACGCATCGGACTCCATGCCCCTGAGGAGTCACTGAGTGACGAAATCGATCGGGCAGAGTCTGATGCGGAAGCGGAATTGTATACGCCTAGGGAGAGCGGCGACAGGAGGACACGTGTGGCGTCTCTGATCTCTGTGTGCGCAGCGGAGGAGCGGGGGAACACGCCTAGACAAGCCTGCCAGCCTGGCCACCTGAACGGGGGAGAGCCCGTTTAAGAAATCACTCTATGAGATGATTTTATGAGGACACATGTGAGTGCAATTGCTTTTTATCAATAAATATATTTTAGCAGTATTACGCTATGTGGGGTTTTCTCTTAATGAGGTTGTGAAACAAGAAGTTTTGAGCATATATGAAGAGGTCTTGTGTGATCTGTGGAACCACAGTGCTGGAGAGGTGGGGGACGACCCGGGAACAGTCCCAAGGCATATATAGACCATTGGTTGGTCTAGGACAGCGGTGAGTGGATCACAAAGGGTGTTGGTGGAGGTCTGACACACTGTCCAGCTAGGAAATCCAGCGTTTTGAGTAATCTATGACCTCTTGGAAAAATAACAACTTAGTAGCAACAATCTGAGGAATTAGGACACATGTACATGGACTAGCAACCGGATTGATACTAGGACTTTTAGAGGATTTTTATGGGTCTTATGACTTTTATGCTATAATTTTTACATCAGTTTGAGCTGCCTATTTACATGTGCTTTTTGGTTCTGTTAAATGAGGGCCCTATTTTAATTAATTGGGCTGGGTATTGCATACGCCTGAGCGCCACCTCTTGACATATATACCAAATTCAATAGGAGGAGGCGAACGGGTGTGTGTCTTGGTCTTCATCCATTTCAGCTGTGAGCGCTTACCTCTTGTGGATATGTTGGACTAAAGAATGTCCGCATGTCAGACATCACCATGAGATTGCTGGAGCGTCCTGTCCTTGCCTGCGTGGACATGGGAGAAGGATTACTGGCAGTAGTACCTTTATTGCGTTGTGCTGTGACATCACCCTTAAACGCATGTAAATAGTTGCCAGCTTGTTCTGCAAGTGCTGCATCCTTTCTGCCTTCTGGTGATTTGGAAACATCTCCGCCACTTTGTGCCTATACCGAGGGTCTAGTAGCGTGGCCACCCAGTACAGGTCATTCCCCTTAAGTTTTTTTATACAGGGGTCTCTCAACAGGCTGGGCAGCATGAAAGATGCCATCTGCACAAAGTTGGATCCAGACGTACTATCCATCTCCTCTTGCTCTTCCTCAGTGACGTCAGGTAAGTCCTCCTCCATCCCCCTAGCCACGAACAATACCATGGGAACGTTGAGCAGCAGAAGCCCCCTGCGACGCCTGCTGCAGTTGTATTTCTGCCGCTGCCTTCTCCTCCTCCTCCAAAGAAACACCTTCCTCATCATCCGAGTCTGACTCCTCTTCCCCACATGACTCTTCCTCCACCTCCCCCCTCTGTGCTGCCGCAGGTGTTGAGGAAACATCTGGTTCTGATGAGAATTGATCCCACAATGCTTCCTCCCGTAACTGTTCCTGTTCACGCTCCTCCACAGCTTGATCCCCCATTCTACGCAGGGCACGCTCCAGGAAGTAAGCGTACGGGATCAAGTCGCTGATGGTGCCTTCACTGTGACTCACCAGGTTGGTCACCTCCTCAAACGGCCGCATGAGCCTGCATGCATTTTGCATGAGTGTCCAGTTGTTGGGCCAGAACATCCCCATCTCCCCAGACTGTGTCCTTCTACTGTAGTTGTAGAGGTACTAGGTGACAGCTTTCTCCTGTTCTAGCAGGCAAGAGAACATGAGGAGGGTCGAATTCCAGCGAGTCGGGCTATCGCAAATCAGGCGTCTCACCGGCAACTTGTTTCTCCGCTGAATATTGGCAAAGCGTGCCATGGCCGTGTAAGACCGCCTGAAATGCCCACACAACTTCCTGGTCTGCTTCAGGACATCCTCTAAGCCTGGGTACTTTGACACAAATCTTTGAATGACTAGATTCAGCACATGTGCCATGCAGGGTACATGTGTCAGCTTTCCCAAATTCAAAGCGGAAATGAGATTGCTGCCGTTGTCACACACCACGTTGCAGATCTCCAGCTGGTGCGGGGTCAGCCACTGAGCCACCTGTTTGTTTAGAGCAGCCAGGAGAGCTGCTCCAGTGTGACTCTCTGCTTTGAGGCAAGACATGTCTAAGATGGCGTGACACTGTCGTACCTGGCATGCAGCATAGGCCCTGGGGAGCTGGGGCTGTGTGGCTGGAAAGGAGATCGCAGCACCAGTAGAGTTGAACTGCCACTCAGCCAAGGAGAAGGAGGATGATGACAGCGAAGAGGATGTAGCAGGAGGAGAGGAGGTGGCAGGAGGCCTGCATGCAAGCTGTGGAGGTGTCACAAGTTAGTCCGCTGCACAGCCATGTACTCCCTGCTTGCCACCAGGTTGACCCAATGGGCTGTGTAAGTAATGTACCTGCCCTGACCGTGCTTGGCAGACCAGGCATCCATGGTCAGGTGGACCCTTGACCCAACGCTGTGTGCCAGAGATGACACCACTTGCCTCTCAACTTCACGGTACAGTTTGGGTATCGCCTTTTTAGAGAAATAATTGCGGCCTGGTATCTTCCGTGGTGTCCCAATGGCCACAAACTTACGGAAGGCCTCAGAGTCCACCAGCTGGTATGGTAACAGCTTGCGAGCTAACAGTTCCGCCAAGCCAACTGTCAGACGCCGGGCAAGGGGGTGACTGGCAGAAATTGGCTTCTTCCGCTCAATGATTTCCTTCACAGACACCTGGCTGCTGTGGGCAGAGGAGCAGGAACTGCTCAAGGTCAGAGGCGGAGTGGAGGAGGGTGGCTGTGAAGGTGCAAGGGAGAAAGCGGCTGAAGATGCTGCACCTGAAGGAGGAAGAGGAGAAGGAGGGTGGCTTTTCTTTTGTGTGCTACTTTTCCTCAGGTGGTCTTCCCATTGCAGTTTGTGCCTTTTCAGCATGTGCCTTCATAAGGCAGTTGTCCCTATGTGGGTGTTGGCCTTTCCACGGCTCAATTTTTGGAGGCAGAGAGAACAGATGGCATTGCTCTGATCTACGGCAGACACATTAAAAAATTTCCAAACCGCTGAGCCCCCCTGTGGTGATGGCACTATGGTGGCATCAGCAGCTGACGTTGAAGGGCATGTTGGCTGGCTGTCCATAGGTGGTGATACATGGCGCCGGACACTGCCACCAGCTGTTTCTGACAACGAGCTCCCCCTACTTCTTTCAGCTACTCGTCTCCTCCTACTCCTCTCTGACTCCCCCTCTGAACTGTCCCCCTGTTCATCTCCTCTATTGGGAACATATGTGGCATCCGTATCATCGCCATCATCATAATCATCCTGCCCAGCTTCGCTTGCCTCAGACACCTCCAAAATTGCGCCAACAGCAGGTACTTCATCATCCTCCTCCTCACACGTTACGTCCATAGTGTTGCCTAACTCAAACATATGAGGTGGTATAACTTGCTGAGCGCAACAGGTTAGGTTGTAACAATAATGGCCGTGCATCCGTGATTTCCCCCCACCAAATAACTCCTGCGAACTGTCAAATGCAGCAGATGTGATGCTTGTAGTAGCGCTGGTGGCTGCGAAGGATGAGGTGTTGTTTGTTAAATAGTCAACCACGTCTTGACAATCTTGGGAGTTGATGGGACATGCCTTCTTCTGAGCACTGTACTTTGGTCCAGGGCCGCACGAAATCACATCAGCACAACCTCGCACAGACCTGCTGGGTGGCCTTCCTCTGGGTCTGACTCTACCTCTGCCTCTACCTGTTTTGTCTGAGCAGGAGGAGGAAGATATGTCACACTTCCGTGCAGAAGCTGAGAAAGATGAGGTGTTCTGTGTTAAATAGACAACTACGTCCTGATAATATTGGGGTTGATGGCACGTGCCTTCTTCTGAACACTGTACTTTGGTCGAGGGCCACACAAAATCACGACAGCGCAACCTCGAACAGACCTGCCAGGTGGCCTGCCTCTGCCTTTTGTCCATATTGGGGGGGATGAAGTAAAAAGTGTGCACACACTTGACTAATACAATGTGCAGTCACACAGGTGCAGTTAACAGGTATGCACGGAGTGGAATATCACACTGCGTGCACTCACGTAGGTAGGTGGGTGCACTGTGAACAACAGGTAGGCATATGCAGTGATGGGTATTACAATGTGCACCTGTCACATGCAGACAGGTACCGGACAGGCACAGTGACACTGTGTGCGCTCACATAGGTAGGTGGGTGCACTGTGAACAACAGGTAGGTATATGCAGTGATGGGTATTACAATGTGCACCTGTCACACAGACAGGTACCGGACAGGCACAGTGACACTGCGTGTGCTCACGTAGGTAGCTGGGTGCACTGTGAACAACAGGTAGGTACAGTATATGCAGTGATGGGTATTACAATGTGCACCTGTTACGCACAGACAGGTACCGGACATGCACAGTGACATTGCGTGCACTCACTTAGGTAGGTGGATGCACTGTGAACAACAGGTAGGTATATGCAGAAATGGGTATTACAATGTCCACCTGTCACACACAGACAGGTACCGGACAGGCACAGTGACACTGCGTGCGCTTAAGTAGGTAGGTGGGTGCACTGAAGTGAACAACAAGTAGTAGGTATATGCAGTGATGGGTATTACAATGTGCACCTGGCACAGTAGTAATAATTATACCACCAAGGGGCCAAAGGCCTGCTGTGACTGACTGACAGGGCTGTACATAATGCAAGTGAGCCACACACAAAAAAAAAATAGATCACAAGAACAAGATTAGCTCTCAAAAGAGCTGTTGAGGGGTGCTTTTTTAGCAATAAGAATCAGCAAGGAGCAAGCTAAGAAGCCTAGAAGAGCCTAACTATGCTTTCCCTATAGCTCTCTCTGCACAGCAGCTCTCCCTTCTCTAATTACTACAGGCACACAAGTGAGTCAAAAGCCTGACGCTGCCTGCCTTTTATAAGGGGGGTGGGGCTCCAGGAGGGAGTGTAGCTTGATTGGCTACAATGTGCCTGCTGACTGTAATGTAGAGGGTCAAAATTGACCCTCATGATGCACTATGGGGGTGAACCGAACTTCCGGAAAAGTTTGCGGTTCTCCGCGAACGCGAACCACCGAAGTTCGCCGGCCATCTCTAGTGTTTTTGTGGCCTCACCTGGCATAGGTATAAAGATCATGATATCTAATAATATATCTGTGAATTCCTCCGCCTCTGTCTCAAAAACCTCATCAGTACAATTTCTCTGTATATTTCCTGTTGTTATAGACTTTGAGATTCATCAGTTGCTCCAATACTTTTCCAGTTAGGGGGAGTTTTGCAGTGTGATGCAGCCCACTTTCCACGCCATCCTTTTAAATATACTGCAATACCCTCCTCTGTGGCCTGCCTGGTATCTGTCTGGCTCTGCTCCAGTCCATCATGAGCTCTACGGCTTTACTCATCCACCTTTACACTTGCTTCTCTAATGCTAACCCACTCTAGCAGTCCCTCCATTAACTGCCTTTTACACAAAGGATATAATTCAAGCGCTTAACTCTCACCTACAAAGCACTCTACAGGCTTACTCCTCGCCACTGCCATCTCACCCACCAGGCAAGTACAAAGGTCTGCCTGGAGAGCAGGAGGAGGGATGGGCGCTGCTCGCCTCTACTGCAGAGTGTTTTTTTTTTATTTACTTTGATGCTGGCCATTAGCGCAGAGCAGAAGTCACGAGGGATGAGGGAGATTGCCACCACCTCCATACACTCCCCACTCCGCCCCCAGCCAATAGAGGGAGAAATAGAGCTCTGCTCCACGCCTTCTACTCTAAGGCCGCCCCCTCTTCGCATCAGCAGCAGCCAGTGTTCACTGAGCTGGGCCCATCTTTAATTCCGCCCCCTTGCCAGCCAAGCCACGAGTTAGGGCGACATGCTTGCTATTTACAGTGCCTGACCTGTGACATGCCCCCTGCGTCCCCCAAAGACTTGAGCTGCCAGCCACACTGCAGTGAATGGAGGGAATGGAGTTGTGAGTGTGAGGTAGCAGGAAACCTTCACACACGCACAGCAGCCATGAGGGACAGAGTGTAACACAGCTGCACATACCAGGAGGAGGAGAGATAAAATTTGACCTTATGTCTGCCGCTATTACCAGGGAGACTGTGAGTTTGATGTGGATGTTGGGACCTCTGCTCCTCTTACTGCAATCATCATTATCTGCATCCTGGACAGTACAAACCCTGGCTGCCCAGCGTTAAATCAATCTGATTATCAGCATATATGTTGTCACTTATAGTATATGCTGATTGATCAGTAGTGCAGAAGAGCCAGTTGTCATACTGTCCAGGATAGGATAATGATGGCAGCTGCAGTGACAGGAGCAGAGGCACTGTACAGCACGAGTTACATGATAAGCTGACTTCCCTTTAGTTTCTGTGTCTCTGGCTGCCCTCATGATTGCTGTACTTCAGTCTCTGCTTCAGCTGCGGGTGCACTCGGTGCAGGTGGGTGCGCGCGCCACAGGTTTTCTCGCGTGGAGTGACAAAATGGCTAGAGGCGCCCCAGCTCCTCGCTTCTTAACTACACTACTAACATCCTGCACAAATTCATTGCTCTGTCACCAATATTCTCCTCTCCTCCTTTCTAGTCATCTCTTCTCATTCTCACATAAAGACTTCTCTGAAAGTTTTACCCCTTCTCTGAAACTCCCTTCCACAATCTGTTGTCACTCACCCATACTTACTTACTCTTTAGGCATGAACTAAAACGCACATCTTCAGGAAAGCAGATAATCTTACCTAAGACACTTAACTAGCCATTGACCACCACACTGCCATCATGTACATAGCTACTCTTACCTGTTGTTCTATCCCTTAACCCCTTAGACTGTATACTCAGATGGTTAGGGCTCTCTTTGCCCTTAAAGGGATACTGTAGGGGGATTGGGGAAAATAAGTTGAACTTACCCGGGGCTTCTTATAGTCCCACGCAGACATCCTGTGCCCGTGCAACCACTCACCGATGCTCTCTGGCCCCGCCTCTGGTTCACTTCTGGAATTTCAGACTTTAAAGTCTGAAAACCACTGCGCCTGCGTTGCCGTGTCCTCACTCCCACTGATGTCACCAGGAGCATACTGCGCAGGCCCAGTATGATCTGACATCAGCGGGAGCGAGGACACGGCAACGCAGGCGCAGTGGTTTTCAGTCTGAAATTGCAGAGGTGAACTGGAGGCGGGGCCGGAGCATGGGTGAGTGGCTGCGCGGGCACAGGATGTCTGCGGGGGACCATTAGAAGCCCCGGGTAAGTTCAACTCATTTTTCCCCGACCCTCTACAGTATTCCTTCAAGTGTACCCCTTATGTATAATTACAACTGTGTAAAATAGTTAAATATTTTACACCACATATCCTACTTCGCTGACCTGTTCAAATTGTCTTGTAACTGCTTTGTCTTGTAACTGCATGTATTTTGTATTCTTTATTGTATAGCAGTACAGAAGATATACAGTATGTAATCAAGATACGAGAAAGAGAAAGAATTGCCAGTACAAGCTTATAGTCCAAGTCCAGATGTTTTTTTGTCTTGACCACTCTTTTACTATCCAGTGTACTATTGATGGGCAGGTTTTAAAATGCAATATTTTTGCACCTAAAAGCTTGTGATGTGTATGGCTTAGCCTGCCAATGCTAATAATCTTAATAAACTATAGATGAAAAGCTAACATTTTAAATGTTATGATAGCATCCATACAGTAAAAACACTTTTCAGCTTAACATGAAGATTTCTTACTTTTGGGTCGAAAGTTATATCTCTTTGAAAACTGCGTTGAAGGTGAGAATACAGTTCCATATCCTCAGTTTGCAGGGTGTCCATAACTCGTTCAGCCATTGCAAAAATTTCCAACCATGAAGGGAAGATGTTTTTAATCAGGAGATGAAGATACATGAATAATTCATATGGATGCTGAACTGGAAGAGCAAAACAATTTATTTTACAATACAGAAATAAAGTCTGACACACACACACACACACACACACACACACACACACACACACACACACACACACACACACACACACACACACACACACACACACACACACACACACACACACACACACACACACACACACACACACACACCTTCACACACCTCTTAAGAAAAGTTTCTCTATAGTTTTCTCTATAGTTTTGGTTCAATACACAGCATTGTTTCCTCCTAAAAAGTGATGTAACGAACATGATTTTCGGTAAAAAATTTCGGTACGCGAACACGAATTTCCTGCAAAGTTCACGAACAGACGAAGCGGGCGAACCGCCATAGACTTCAATGGGCAGGTGAATTTTAAAACCTATAGGGACTGTTTCTGGCCATAAAAGTGATGGAAAAGTTGTCTAAGGGGCCTAACACTTGGACAGTGACATGCCGGAGGGGGATCCATGGCAAAAGTCCCACCAAAAATTACGTAGTTTACGCAGTCGTGTTTTACTTTCTAAAGGGCAGAAATCAGAGTACATTCCTAAATTTGTGGATTTAAGTGCTTTAAAACGTCCAGCGTGCGTACACGGTGATAAGGTTGTGTAAGGGTTACGCCCGGTTCACACTGACAGACGAAATGCCACGTTTAATGCACCACAAACAACTGCAAAGAGCTTTAGAGATATTGTCAGGTGAGCAAAGCATTGGTTTTAGTAGTTGACACCTCCAGGACATAAATGTCCGTTCTCTCAGTCTTTGTGTAGTGGTGTGTAGTGGTGTGGTGTGTAGTGTTGTGTAGTGCTTGTGTGCATGTTCACGGGAGTACAGGCGATCGCGGTTTTAGAGCCCCTATGGGCTGAGGTAGTTCAATGACAGTTAAGTGATCAAAAAAAACACTGATTCTGCACTGAGGCCTTATACAGGGGGCAGTAGTGGATACTAGATGCCAGTAGTGGTTCTGGACACTCAGGAGTTTTTTTTGTTGTTTTTTTCAAACTGAATGTCACTTCACACAGATCAGGTGACAGATAGGTTTATGCTATGTGCAACAATCAACTCAAAATATAGGCCCTACCAGTGAGACGTTGTGCAAGGCAGTAGTGGATACTTGATGCCAGTAGTAGTGGTAAAGGATTATTGGGTTATGGTTGCGGCACTACTAGGACCAGCAAACCTGTCTCCAACAGCTAATGTGTGCACTGGACACACAGAACTGCAATATAACAATATCAAGAAAAAGAAAATCAGCCTTTTGAAGGGTGATTGGGTTATGGTCGGTGCACTACTGGGACCAGCAGACCTGCCTTCCAACAGCTAATGTGTGCACTGGACACACAGAACTGCAATATAACAATAGCAAGAAAAAGGAAAACAGCCTTTTGGATGAACAACTGTAGCACTAGGCATTGACTGCACCTGTCTGCAACAGCTAAAGTGCACTGTGTGGACACACTGAACAGCAATATCACTAACAAAGCACAGCCCTTAGAGGGACTCTTGAGGTTAAGTAGATGGTGAATTGGTATTTTTATAGGGGGGCTGTGATCCAGGAAGGAGGGATAGCTGATTGGCTGCCATGTGCCTGCTGACTCTGTGGTGAGGGGTTCACTTTTGTCTCCATGATGATGTATAGGGGGCAGGTCAAACACGCCATGTGGTCGCCTGCCATTGCGAACGCGAACACCCGTTGTTCGCCGGGAACTGTCCACCGGTGAACGATTCGGGCTATCTCTACTCTTAAGCTATATTTGGGTCCTATCTAATTCACTTTTCACTTTATGCAGCTCCCATTCATTAATCTAAGTCCCCATGTCAATGATCATTGGAATCAATAAGATGCGTGCGTCATTGTAACTATCGGAGTAAAACATCCACAAATGACTTCCTGTTTAGCGTACTTATAGTATGCTAATAGGAAATAATGTGCAAGGAAATCTTGTGGCCAAATAGTAAAATTACACCTACATTCATTTTTTATTTTTTTTAATAAAAAGACGTTCCATTACAATTAAAATTAACCCCTTACCCCCCCCCCCCCCCCCCCACCCTCTACCATAGTTACCGAAATAAATGATATGCATATTAAAAAAACGACAAATTAAAAAAAAAATACATAAGTATTAACCTTTTGGACTGAACTTTTTTAATATGCATGTCAAGAGGGTATATTAATGTTATTTCTGAAATTATGAGCTTGTAATTAGTTATGGATGCAAAATTGAAAAAAAAAACGCACCTTTATTTCCAAATAAAATATTGGCATCATACATTGTACTAGATAAATACAGTATTTTAAACATTTTAATAACAAAGACAAATTGGCAAATAAAATACACTACACACAATAGCATGTATTATTTTTTTAAATATAATGGCCGAAAACTGAGAAATAATTATTTTTTCCCATTTTTTTCTTTTTTTTCCTGTTAAATAGCATTTAGAATAAAATAATTCTTAGCAAAATGTACCAAGAAAGCCTAATTGGTAGCGCAAAAAAACAAGATATAGATTGTTTCATTGTGATAAGTAGTGATAAAGTCATAGGCAAATGAATGGAAGGGGCACTGAAAGGTGAAAATTGCTCTGGTACAGAAGGAGAAAACCCTCCTCAGTAGTGAAGTGGCTAAATATAACTATTATAAAAAATATACAGTATAGTCCGATTTTTTTAAGGGGTAATAAATAAAGATAGTGTTGGTCCTCTATATCAGTTGTTATTTTTTAATTTTTTTAATGTATAAATCACCATCATAGTTGGCGGCGCTGTGCAGAGTACAGTACAGACAATGGTAAGGGCTGTAAATTCATACCGTACATAGTTTACACACAGTACAAACACATCAAAGTCCAACAGTGGTATGATAAAATCCTGCAATACGGGCTTTTGCTCATTTCAGAATGAGATGAAATAAGAAACACTAGGGGGAGGGCTCTGACCTTGTAAGTGTATTCTTCAGAGTACTACTTCTTATTAAAGGTCAAACAGTTTTAAACACACATAGGCCCATATGCAATTCACTTTTTCTCCTAAGTATTAATTTTTCATCTGCTCTTTAAAATAACTTTTCAGCATTTCGCAATGAAAAGGGACCAAAAGTATTAGAAAAAGTACTTTTAAATTTATTCTGTGTATTTTCTTGTTAGTTGGTGGTCTAAAAGGTGTTTTATTGACAAGGTGTGAAAATATCGACTTGGAGAAAACTCGTGAAAAAAAGTGAATTGCACATGGGCCTATAATGTACAGCAGCTTGCATAAGTATCTTAAAGAAACACTGAAGCTAAAAAAAATATATGATATAATGAATTGGTTGTGTACTATGAATAATTACTAGAAGATTAGCAGCAAAGAAAATATTCTCATATTTTTATTTTCAGGTATATAGTGTTTTTTTCTAACATTGCATCATTCTGTAATATGTGCAGATTATACAACACTCAGCATTCAAAATGATTCTTTCAGAGCAGTCTGTGAACTAATGACCTCTCCTCTGGCAGAGAAAAAGTAAATAGTCCAATAACACTTCAGATAATAAAAGTCAGATAACAGCCCTCTCCACCGCTTTGAAAGTCCGCAGAGCTTGATTGCTTTTTTGCATAGAGATAACAACTAGAGTTTCTTAACTCTTCCTGTACTGGAAACAATTAGACTGATGTATCTGATCTTAATGTTTTATTTCTTAGCTGTACTACACATACAAATCATAATAGCATCATTTCTTAACTCTTCCTGTACTGGAAACAATTAGACTGATGTATCTGATCTTAATGTTTTATTTCTTAGCTGTACTACACATACAAATCATAATAGCATCATTTTTTTTTCGCTTCAATGTCTCTTTAAGTATCTACCTTGGTACATTTTTCATGTTTTCATTGATTTGTGTGTGTGCGTGTGGGTGAGTGCGTGTGGGTTAGTGCGTGTGCGTGTGTGTGTGTGTGTGTGTGTGTGTGTGTGTGTGTGTGTGTGTGTGTGTGTGTGTGTGTATATATATTAAAATCATTTTACCAGAAGTAGGTGTCTGCCTGAATGCAATCTGGAGAGGGAAAATCCAGTGGACGAGATATGGTTCATAAGTCCCATTGTACACATAAAGTATATTTAACGACTTGCAGGTCTCATCAATCATATGTTCATTTGTTGCAAATTGATACATGGATGGAGTACTTCCATATTTCTGTTCAACAAGATTAATACAATTAATAACTTACCAAATATATACCATGCATATATACAGTATCTATACAGAGAAAAGGTGAATTGAATAAGGTACATGACTGTCTCTAAAAATTCCACATCAGGACCCCAGTAAAAGTGCTAGTACATATTTAAATAATGTGTTAGACCTAGGAACCCAGCGTCTCTTGACCTCCTAAAGAGGGCTCTGTTAGACATATTTAGCGCAGTAATACAAAGCCCTCCTACTACAGTAGCAATAAAAAGTATGTGAACCCTTTGGGATTATATGGATTTCTGCACAAATTGGTCATAAAATGTGATCTGATCTTCATCTAAGTCACAACAATAGACAACCACAGTCTAATTAAACTAATATCACACAAATAATTAAATGTTTCCATGTTTTTATGGAATACACTATGTAAACATTCACAGTGCAGGTGTAAAAAGTATGTGAAACCCTAGACTAATGACATCTCCAAGAGCTAATTGGAGTGAGGTGTCAGCCATCTGGAGTCTAATCAATGAGATGAGACTAAAGGGTTTGTTACAGCTGCCCTGCCCTATAAAAACACACACCAGTTTTGTGTTTGCGTTTCCCAAGAAGCATTGCCTGATGTAAATGATGCCACGCACCAGAGCTCTCAGAAGACATACGATTAAGAATTGTTGACTTGCATAAAGCTGGAAAAGGGATATAAAAGTATCTCCAAAAGCCTTGCTGTTCATTAGTCCACAGTAGAGATGGCCCGAACCTCCGATTTTCGGTTCACGACCCGCGAACGTGAACTTCTGCAAAAGTTCGGAACCACAATAGACTTCAATGGGGAGGTGAACTTTGAAAACTAAAAACAC
Organism: Hyperolius riggenbachi; assembly: GCF_040937935.1. Taxonomy (NCBI): domain Eukaryota; kingdom Metazoa; phylum Chordata; class Amphibia; order Anura; family Hyperoliidae; genus Hyperolius; species Hyperolius riggenbachi. The sequence goes on from NC_090647.1 coordinate 279,340,678, forward strand.
TTATGCTGGCCACAAAAGTGATGGAAAAGATGTTTCAAGGGGTCTAACATCTGAGTTTTTGCCTGGATGAATGGGATAGACGCCAAAAGTCCCGGGGAAAAATCTGGATTTGACGCAAAGCAGCGCTTTAAAGAGAACCTGTACTGAGTAAAAATATTTAAAATAAACACATGGGGTAACTTCAAATGAACATTGCATAGTTACCTTGCCATCAGTTCCTCTCAGAAGCTCACCATTTTCTTCTGACAATGATCCCTTCCAGTTCTGACAATATTTTGTCAGATCTGAAATATATCAGTTGCTGTCAGTAAAAGATCAGTTGCTGTCAGTTATAGCTGAGAGGAAAACTAATGTACTAGGGTAATGTCCATGTTTCCCTATGGCTCAAGTGGGCGATGTTACAGTTTAACTGTGTGCTGACCAGAAAGCTGTTATGGGTAATGGCCATTTTCAAAATGGAGGACGGAAAATTCCCTTGATCACAGTGAACAAATAGGACGCGGGACAGGAGAAAGACACTGAGGAGTAGACTACATGGAAGGTAAGTCTGACCTGTGTATGCTTATTTTGACTTTTAATTTTCAGTTCAGGTTTTCTTTAAGGGCAGAAATCACATTGGGCTCTATTCATAAAACATTTGCAGAAAAAAAAATCTTGTAGGGAAAACACTGCATTGGTATTTTAGACTTTTGTGTGCTAATTCATAAAAAGTTTAAACTTGCAATAACAGGTTGGGGAATTCCCGCACTAAACTAGCGGTGCTGGCTGAGTTGATACATGTTCTCTGTGCAGAGACAGTGTTACTATAAAGGAGGCAGCCCCAACTTCCCTTTAGATGTGCATTTTTTTGAAAGCTGCCTCTCCTTGCCCTGAATCTGCGCTGAATCTGTCTATTAGTCTTTCTAAATCTCTATTTAATTGCCGCAGCTTAGAAGAACTTCAAGAAATGTTACACATGCAGGCTTTCTGATGTGACATTTATCTGAAAACAGGTACCCAAGGGGTTAAAAAACACAGCCTGGGTATTCTGGAATGCCTTTTTTCGTTCTGCTCTCACTGCTGCTGCCTGGGAGGTCTGTCTCCATTAGCTTGCCTGTTATCTTGCCTGTTATCGCTGGCTTATCTCCTTTTCTAAACAGTCAGTATTCTCCGTTCCCATTCCGCTTGCTTTAATCTTTATGAATTGACATGTAGTGACGCGTTGAGATAATCACCGCATAAGGCGGTAATTTCCCGCACTGCTCAGGAATTGTAGCTTTTCATGCGGAAACAGCTTTTATGAATGGACACTTTGCTAAATGGTCGGTAAAGTCATCTGTTACCGCATGCGGGAATGCTATATGAATAGAGGCCATTGAATGCTAAATTGCAGGCCTAAAGTGCTTTAAAACATCTTGCATGTGTATACATCAATCAGGGAGTGTAATTAGAGTACTGCTTCACACTGACACACCACTGTGTAAGGCACCGCAAACAGCTGTTTGTGTAGTGACGGCTGTGCTGGACTGGTGCGCACCATGGCGAGATTGCTCTTCCTCAGTGATATCAGGTAATGTCTGACTGCCTTATCAACTTTCGATGGTTCTTTCTCTACCATTGTTAAAGCTTACATCTATTTTTTTAAATTACATTTTCTGCTGGCTGTTCAGTACCTGTAACGAGAATCTGTTATGGAGGGCAAGTATGCCATTGTGACCACGGGTAATGGCCAGGGAATCAGAGTTCGATTCCGGTCCGGAGTGGGAGCCTGAGAACTGGCTACCACCACCACACATCCAAGTAAGGACCCATTTACTGTATAAGTAATGTACCTGCCCTGACCGTGCTTTGCAGACCAGGCATCTGTGGTCAGATGGACCCTTGACCCAGCGCAAGACGAACCAAATTGAAAGCATTTGCCAAGAATGTGTTATGGAGGGCAAGTCTGCCATTCAATCAACCGTGTGAAACTTTGGATGGTACTTTCTCAATACCATGGTGACCACGGGTAATGGCCGGGGAATCCTGGTTCGATTCCGGTCTGGAGTAAGAGCCTAAGAAACGGCTACCACCACCACACATCCACGGAAGGCAGCAGGCATGCTGTGGGCAAAGGAGCAGGAACGGCTACCACCACACATCCAAGGAAGGCAGCAGGCACGTTGTGGGCAAAGGAGAAGGAGCGGCTACCACACATCCAAGGAAGGCAGTAGGCATGGCATGCACATCCCGAGGTAGTGACCAAAAATAACAATACAGGAGGACTTTCGAGGACCTGCTGTATATGAGATGAATCAACTTTAAATCCTTTAACGAGAATCTGTTATGGAGGGCAAGTCTGCCATCCATTCAAGTGAAAGGTATGCACTGACTGCCAGGTATAATGCAATGTGCAGTCAAAGATGCAGTGAAAGGTATGCAGTGACTGCAAATAGCAGTTTGCGTAGTGACGGCCATGCAGGTGATGGCGGCTTTCCAGCCCATATGGTCGCCGGACTGAGGTAGCTGAATGACAGAACAGAGACTGTCCAGCTGATCAAATTTGGTCTGTCCACAATGACAGACCAGCCAGAAAAATTAGGCAGGCATGTACACGCACCAGAAAAATTATTATAGCGGCCAAAATTCACAAATCCACCTGGAGTCCTGGACCCTGTTGGTGGTGGTGGAGAAGGCAGTCAACCGGCCTGCGGGCAGAGATGCTGTGTGGGGAGCGACTTAGCCTTGGGGCAGGCAGTCACACGGCGTTCAGGCAGAGATGCTGTGTGTAGGGAATGACTTAGTCTTCGGGCAGGCCTGAGCGTGCTTTGCAAACCAGGCATCCGTGGTCAGATGGACCCTTGACCCAACGCTGTGTGCCAGAGATGTCACCACTTGCCTTTCAACATCACGGTACAGTTTAGGTATCACCTTTTTGAGAAAAAATTGCGGCCTGGTATCTTCCACTGCGGTGTGTGGCTTTGCTTTTGTGTGCTGCTTTTCCTCAGGTGGTCATCCCATTGCAGTTTGAGATTTGTAATAATGTGCCTTCGTAAGGTAGTTTTCCCAACGCGGGTCTTGGTTATTCCACGGCTCAATTTTCGGTGGCAGAGAGTACAGATGGCATTGCTCTCATCTGAGGCAAACACACACAAAAATGTCCACACCGCTGAGCCCTGGGGTGATGGCACTTTGGTGGTGGCGGCTGACTGTTAAGTGGGGTGCCAGAATCAGAGCAGGGGGAGGAAGATATGTCACGCTTCCGTGCGGAAGCTGAGAAAGATGAGGTGTTCTGTGTTAAATAGACAACTACGTCCTCACAATATTGGGGTTGATGGCATGTGCCTTCTTCTGATCACTGTACTTTGGTCGAGGGCCGCACGAAATCACGACAGCACAACCTCGAACAGACCTGCCAGGTGGCCTGCCTCTGCCTTTTGTTCATATTGGGGGGGATGAAGTGAAAGGTATGCACTGACTTGACTAATACAATGTGCAGTCACACAGGTGCAGTTAACAGGTATGCGCGGAGTGGTATATCTCACTGCGTGCACTCATGTAGGTAGGTGGGTGCACTGAACACAACAGGTAGGTATATGCAGTGATGGGTATTACAAATGTGCACCTGTCACACACACGTACCGTCAACAAGGACAGTGACTGGTGATATTAAATATCACACTGCGTGCGCTCACGTAGGTAGGCGGGTGCACTGAAGTGAACAACAGGTAGGTATATGCAGTGATGGGTATTACAATGTGCACCTGTCACACACAGACAGGTACCGGACAGGCACAGTGACACTGCGTGCACTCACGTAGGTAGGTGGGTACACTGTGAACAACAGGTAGGTATATGCAGTGATGGGCATTATAATATGCACCTGTCACACATAGACAGGTACCGGACAGGCACAGTGACACTGCGTGCGCTCACGTAGGTAGCTGGATGCACTGTGAACAACAGGTAGGTATATGCAGTGATGGATATTACAATGTGCACATGTCACACACAGACAGGTACCGGCCAGGCACAGTGACACTGCGTGCACTCACGTAGGTAGGTGGATGCACTGAAGTGAACAACAGGTAGGTATATGCAATGATGGGTATTATAATGTGCACCTGTCACACACAGACAGGTACCGGACAGGCACAGTGACACTGTGTGTGTGTGCGCACGTAGGTAGGTGGGTGCACTGTAAACAACAAGTAGGTATATGCAGTGATGGGTATTATAATGTGCACCTGGCACAGTAGTAATTATACCACCAATGGGCCAAAGGCCAGCTGCGACTGACTGACAGGGCTGTATATAATGCAAGTAGGCCACACACACACAAAAGAAAATAGATCACAAGAACAAGATTAGCTCTCAAAAGAGCTGTTGAGGGGTGCCTTTTTAGCAATAAGAATCAGCAAGGAGCAAGCTAAGAAGCCTACAAGAGCCTAACTAACTAAGCTTTCCCTTCTCTAATTACTGCAGGCACACGAGTGAGTCCAATGCCTGACACTGCCTGCCTTTTATAAGGGGGGTGGGGCTCCAGGAGGGAGTGTAGCCTGATTGGCTACTATGTGCCTGCTGACTGTGATGTAGAGGGTCAAAGTTGACCCTAATGATGCACTATGGGGGCGAATTGAACTTCCGGAAAAGTTTGCGGTTCTCCGCGAATGCGAACCACCGAAGTTCGCTGGGAACCATTCGGGCCATCTCTAGTCCACAGTAAGACAAACTGTCTATAAATGGAAAAAGTTCAGCACTGCTGCTACTATCCCTAGAAGTGGCAATCCTGTAAATATGACTGCAAAAGAACAGCGCAGAATGCTCAATGAGGTGAAGAAGAATTCTAGAGTGTCAGCTAAAGACTTACAAAAGTCTCTGGCATATGCTAACACCCCTGTTGGCAACCACTAAACATGAATGGTGTTCATGGGAGGATACCACAGAGGAAGCCACTGCTGTCCAGAAAAAAAAAAAAAGCTGCACTTTTACGTTTGCAAAAGAGCTCCTGGATGTTCCACAGCAGTACTGGTGAAATATTCTGTGGACGGATGAAACCAAAGTTGAGTTCTTTGGAAGAAACACACAACACTATGTGTGGGAAAAAAGAGGCACAGCACACCAACATCAAAACCTCATCCTAACTGTGAAGTATGGTAGTGGGGGCATAATGGTTTGGGGCTGCTTTGCTGCATAAGGGCCTGGACGGATTGCTATCATCGAAGGAAAAATGAATTCCCAAGTTTATCAAGACATTTTGCAGGCAAAAGTAAGGCCATCTGTTCACCAGCTGAAGCTCAGCTGAAGATGGGTGTTGCAGCAGGACAACGACTCAAAGCATAGACGTAAATTAGCAAAAGAATGGTTTAAACTGAAGAAAATATGCCTTCTGGAGTGGCCCAGAGTCCTGACCTCAACACGATTGAGATGCTATTGCATGACCTCAAGAAAGTGATTTACACCAGACATCCCAAGAATTTTGCTGAACTGAAACAGTCCTGTAAAGAGGAATGGTCAAGAATTATTCCTGACCATGGTGCACATCTGATCTGCAACTACAGGAAACGTTTGGTTCAAGTTATTGCTGCCAAAGGAGGTTCAACCAGTTATTAAATCCGAGGGTTCACATACCTTTTTCACCTGCACTGTGAATGTTTACAAGGTGTGTTCAATAAAAACATGGAAACTGTAACGATCAGTGTAACACAGTGTAACACATCCACTGCCGTCTGAAGGGTAGGTAGAGAACCGGACAAAGCGTCAATCATAGCTTTGTGATTACCCAGCACTAGGTTGATAGAGTCCACCGAGGTGGTAAGTGTGCCCAGACGGTCAGTGTGTGCGTCCATTTGCATTTTTTGGGTCTGGCGTTCTGTAACGATCGGTGTAACACAGAGAGGGTCTGATTACCGGTGATCGACAGTATCACCGAGAATGCAGAATATACCCGATTATTGATGATCAGCAGTATCACCGATAATCAGATATATCTTTTAACCTCTGGACACCTGAGAGATGAGAGTGTTTGGTGCAACAGTAATACTTTGAGGAAAGCACCCGTGGGATGGGTGCTAGACAGTAGGGGCTACTGTTATGGATCAGCTTCCTTCCACAGGCCTGATGCTCCCCAAGGGGCGGAGCCAGGCTGAGACAGTAGGAAGGACAGAACGTGAGTGACACCAATGGAGAAGTGTCACTGACAGATCTGTGAACTATCTCCTAACAGGAGAGATAGTTCTCGAGGTCGGACAAGCCAGGTCGTTAACACACGGACAGATAAAGTACAGAGACAGTAGGCAGATTCAGAATCCAGAGACTAGCCGAGTTTTGGCAACAGAGAATCAGAATGACAAAGGTACAAAATCAGAGATCAGGAGAATGGTCAGGAATGCAGAAAGTCATAACAGATAATCAACAATGCCTAGACTTGAGTGTGAACTCCAAGATTCTCACACTCCAGGAACTAGACTAGATAATACAAATAACACAGATGGTACAGAATTCCTAGACTAAGGTGTGAGTTCCTTGGCTGTCAACACCTTGGAAACTGGTCTAGGTAACAATACAGATAATAACAGAATTCCTAGGCTAAAGTGTGAGCTCAGTGATCATCAACACCTACGAAACTGACTAATAAACACAGATACTGACAAGGTCTGAGTGCTACCACGTAGTGATCGCAACGCCAGACACCAGATGAATGACCAGCACCCAGTATATATACACCGGCGCTCTCCAGCGCCACCCCTAAGTGCTGGACCAATAAAAGTTGCCGCAATTGTCAGCTGACCAGCCTGGTCAGCTGACCCTCTTCTGACTGCCATAAAGGCCCTGCCTCTCTGCGCGTGCGTGCGTCCTCCTAAACCAGTGTGGACTATCAGTCCCAGCCACACCAGTCATGTGTTGAAATGTTTCTGTTGTGTTAGATGCGGAATCCGCCGCACCGCTGTCTGGGCGTGCGGCGTTTACTCCGCATTCCGCCTTACTGAGAGGAGCAGGCCTATGCGAGCAACTTGCCGCATTGGACGCGGAATCCGCCGCCCTGTTGTTAGAGCATGCGGCGGTTTCTCCGCGCTCCGACTGCGTGCCAGCTGCCATGTTGAACGCGGAGTCAGCCGCCTCACCTTGAGTATTGGCGGCGGCTTTTCCGCATTTTCTCACAGTACCCCCCCTGAGGAGTGGACTCCGGACAACTCCTACCAGGTTTCTCAGGATATCGAGTGTGGAACTCCCTTCTCAATTTGTCCGCATGCATGCGACACTCAGGTACCCATGTTCTCTCCTCTATACCATACCCCCTCCAGTGAACCAGATATTGTAGTGAATTCTGCACTACTCGTGAATCTAAAATTTTCTCTACTTCATACTCAGGTTGGTCGTCTACCATCACAGGAGGAGGAGGATTGGTACCCACATGGACTGCTGGCTTAAGCAGGGATACATGAAAAGATCTTACACCACGCATGCTAGCAGGAAGATCGATGGCATAAGTAACATTGTTGATCTTCCTGGTCACAGAAAAAGGGCCCACAAACCTGGGACCTAACTTGGCCGAGGGTTGTTTCAGGGTCAAATGACGAGTGGAGACCCAGACCAGATCTCCTGGTCGGAACTTCCACTCTAAGGATCGTTTCTTGTCAGCTTGACCTTTCTGACTTTGAAAAGCCTTTTCCAAATTGCTTTTCACGATCCCCCAAATGTTTTTGAACAACTTTTGCCAAGCCTCCAGAGCTGGAAATGGAGTGGAGGCTACTGGCAATGGGGAAAACTTGGGCAACTTTCCAGTTACCACCTGAAACGGAGAGAACCCAGAAGAAGTGCTTTTTAGATTATTGTGCGCAAATTCTGCATATGGCAAGAACTTAACCCAATCAGTTTGCGCTTCTGCAACATAACTGTGATGATTTGCTCAGCTGCCTGTGCAGACAGGCAGCCCTTTGACCATTGTGTAAGTTTGCATGCTGCAGGACTCTGGAAAGAAGAGTTTCTGTCAGTTTTGCAGCTTGTGCTTGCAGAGGAATTTGCATACGTTGTCATGCAAATTGCCTGGCCACATTCATTGGAGGCGTGTACTATAAGTACTATGTCTTTCCCACAATGCTTTGCTGGTCATTTCCCTTCCATGCTCAGTTCCTGATGGACACTGCTGGAGTGTCAGCCATTGCTATCTAGTATAGTTAATTCCTGGGGGTTGCTTTAGGCTCCCCTTCTAGCCCAGTCAGGTTGTATTATCTGTATTGCCTGTTCTGTCTTGTCTTGCCTGTTTGCCATTGTCCTGTCCCTATGGTGGTTGACAGGAAATGGTTCTGATCTATGTTCTTGGAGTATAGCTGGTGCAGCGGTTGCTGCCAGCTATCTCTTCTGTTCTGTTTCCTGGGATCGCTCTAGCTACTTTGTGCTAGCGCTGGGGATCCTTCTGTTCTGTTTCCTGGGATCGCGCTAGCTACTTTGTGCGAGCGCTGGGGATCCTTCTGTTCTGTCTTGTCGGTCGCGATTGCGCTGTCACCAACGGCGGTTGATAGCGAATCGCTCTGTCTTGCTGAGATCGCACTAGCCGCTAGCGTTAGCGGCTGTGGATCTTTCTGATCTGTGTTCCTGCTTGGATCACACTTGCTCTGGCGGAAGAGCGGTGGATCCTTCCTGCCTAGTTCTTGTTTTTCGTGTGTCTGTCTTGTCCGCTGCGCTTGCTACAGGCTCGGTGAGGTAACCGTTAAGCAAGCGCTCGCGTCCCCTGTTTCATGTTTGTCTGTTTATGGTTAGTTAGGCGTGCTTGTCTCTATTGTGCTTATCACGTGGAGATCGCGCATAACCGCGTGCACTGTTGCGAATGAGTGCGGTGTTCGCGATTAGCTAGCGGTTGTTATTTTCCGTATCTCCTTATTGTATTTGCTGTGCCTTTGCTACCCTCGTATTCTATTCTGTTCTGCCTTGTGTCACGTCTCGCGATCGCACCTCTCGCGATCGCGTTCCTATTTCGTATCTGCTGTTGTGTGTGCGTGGTCGCGGAGTGGCGACTGGATTGGCGCACACACATACAACCTATCCCTTTTGCTCAATCTCATTCGCAATCGCCTCTCTTGCGATTGCGTTCTGCGCTTCGTACAATTCCTGTCTGGCACTTGTGGAGGTACAGAGGATTGGTTCCTCTGCACTCCCCAGCGCCATCTGCCTACAGGAATTTCCCTCTACAGGTGCATAGCACCTTTTGCTGGGTTCCTGCAAATTATACGCTTGTGGAGGATCTCCGCCGTGTCAGCGCACGCGTTGTGCGCTGATCACGGGGAAAGTTCCACAATCGTGACAGAATGACCAGCCCAACCCAAAACCCCAGTGTAGACGGAATTTCCGATTTGTACGATTTTGTCGAATATGGCTCTTGTACCTTTAAGAGATTTAAAAAACTTGAACCTGAATCAGCAGACGAATTTTTGTCTGAGTGTACGAAACTGTTAGCGAACCCTGAATTCCAATGCACCCCAGTGTCTACCTGGGCCCCCCAAATGGTCTACATTCTGTTGGGGGGCGAAATGTCAATGTGGGGTTATGATGTGTTAGATCATACCACCCTGAGTCAAAGACCCCTGGAATTCTTGGCCTTTTTAATTCACAATTGGCTGAGATTACCTCAATTACCATACCCCCTTAATGAGTTGTTGTCAGCAGCTCAATCAGCTGTTCCATCTACTCTTTCATCCATAAAGCAGCCATCCAAAGCCTCTAAGTCTAAACGTAAAAGATCTAGGAAGGCTTCCCAGCGGAAAGATCCGTTGCCCCTAGCAACCACAGATAGAGAGGTTATTTCTGTCAAGTCTGAAATGGGCAAAACCATGCAGTATGATAATGATGTTTATAATGCATCTGCTGATCAGTTTCCAGGTTTTCTGCCCCAATCCAAAGCTTATGTGGATCCTGCTATAGGTAGGATCGCACACTACATTAAAGCAGTTAAAAAATCTTTTCTTGTTCCTGAACTCCACCCCTATGGAGATTATTTGGATACTGGCCTGTTTGAACCCCCATTTGCTTCCTGGGATGTTGGGGCCTTGCTGGAGGAATTCGATTTTGATTGGAAAGCCTTTTGCGATTTTTACATCGCAAAAAGCGAAGATGTCTTGAATGCTTGTCTTGACTCTATGTACCTTCTGATTGATTCCGATGAATGTGACAAGGATGATGTGGATCTGGTGATCTATGTATGGCAAACGATTTTGGATGAGTTGCACACACACCAACCAATTGATTCCAATAAAGAGACATCGTTGTCGGATGATTGTTCCTGCCTTTCTGGGGTAAAGCATGTGAGTCTTGACTTTGTGCAATCTGAAATGAATGAGTGTGCCGCTGTGGTTGATTCCTGTGCGAATCCTGAAGGATTCGCTCCTGACAGTGTGCAGTTTGAATCTGTGCGATCTGATGCCTGTTTCTCGGATGTTCCTGCAGATTGTGATCGGCATGAGTCTGCAGGTTTCCTCAAGGATGTGTGGGATCCTTTGTCATTTAGAAACAGATCTTTGAGATCTTCCGTCTGTGACCCTGCTATGGGGAAAGTTTCTCGACTGTGCAGCGTCAAAAGTAAAATTAATATGCCTAATAAAGCTTGTCCTGTTGATGTCACTACTTCTTCTGCAGATGAGTCTTTGTCTCACCCTGTTCACACCTGTAAGGGCCCGTTGCCTGGGAACAGTTGCTCCAGCGTTTCGGTCCTAGATGCCTTGCAGTCTGCTCCGCAGATCGCGGAGGTTTGCGCTATAGAAGCGTCAGTTTCACAACCTAAAGTGAATTTTGATTCGCAGGTTTTGCGTTCTGATTCCTCGGATTCGACATTGTTAGCCGAATCTAAGAGTGAGACAGCGCTTCGGTTTTGCGAATCTGATGCTGAACCCTCTTTGCCTTATTCAGAGACGCTTTCTCTGAACCTGCCCTGTACCATGAATAACAATATGATGTCCAATCACACTGACATTTGTGAGTCCCTTTCTTGCTCTGAGGGAAGTTTTGACTCTCCACCCTGTACTCTGGATGAGTCAACATTGCCTTGTACAATATCTCCTGCCCTGCCCCTAGAGGCTCGTCTAGGTATTGCTGCTATTTTTACTTGTTTTTCTGCAGTTTTGGAGTTACAAGCTAGTTTGACTGCCACACAGAATTCTGGGTACAGTGAGAATGAAGTTAGGGAGTCAGTGTGTGTTCCAGTAAATATACCTGTACATTCCCCTCATGATGATGAGATTCAGTCTCAGGTTATGGTGGAACCATTCCTGGGACATCTGCCCTGTCCACAAAATAAAGTTCCAGTTTTGCCCTGTAACATGGATAGTTCAGAATCCTTTTTAGAAAACTTGAAAAATGATGCTCCTGAGGTCTTGTTGGATGTTCTGGAGGTCTCCGAGTTCCTCCCAAAGGGTGCAGAACTTGTAGGAGATGTCTCCTGCCCCCCAAGTTCTTCTGAGGGGTTACCCTCTTCCGTAGGCATTGCTGCCTTGCTGGCTACCTTTTCAGCTCTGATGGAGCTTCACTCATATGTAGTCAAAGATGATATTATTGTCACAGAAATTTCTGAATTTGTATCCGAGTCTTCTTTTGGAAGTCCAGTGCCTGTGACCTCCACTCATGATGATTCTCTGTCCGGTACTGGTTTTGGTCTTGTCGTGCTGGACTCTGAGGTTGGCAGTTCCCCGACATGTCCTGAGGGTTCTCCTGTGCTGGTGTACCCCAGTGTGCTCTGTGACCCAGAAAGCCCAAGTGTGTCTCGGTTACCAGCGTACTCAGATGCTTCCTCGGTGGAGACATGCTCTGATATGGCCTGCCTGCTTGCATGCCCAGAAGTGGTCCCTGAAAGTCTTGATCTTGATGGGTGTCCTAGTAATTCTGAATCCGGAATTGTCATTGGTTCCATGGGGGTTCTTGGTAATTCTCCATGTGAGCCTGGTGATTGTTCTGCCCTCTTGGGATCTCTGTGGAGCTTCAAAAGGTTCTGGGAGATTCCGGGAGAAATTTTGCTTGGTACACTGGATAAGATCAACGGTGGCTTTTGTGTTGTAAGGGACACTTCGACACGGTATTGTGGCAGGTTTGGTATTTTCGGACGCTCCGTGGAAGGTGGTGGGTATTGTCTGGAGGGTGTCGATGGCTTCTTCTCTGGCGTTCACAGTCCTGATGGGTGTTATACTGAGACTGGTAGTACTGATGGGCATGTTTCGGTGGCTTCTGTTTCCGATGAGGTCGGTTTCGGGTGGACTGACTCTGGAATTGGACCTTGTCGGGCTGCCCCGACCTTCATGAGTCTTCAGTTTGAGTCTGTTGCTAATAGCAGTTTTGTGGGTCGTCTGGAATTCGACCCTGGAGGGGGGGGGGTACTGTGATGATTTGCTCAGCTGCCTGTGCAGACAGGCAGCCCTTTGACCATTGTGTAAGTTTGCATGCTGCAGGACTCTGGAAAGAAGAGTTTCTGTCAGTTTTGCAGCTTGTGCTTGCAGAGGAATTTGCATACGTTCTCATGCAAATTGCCTGGCCACATTCATTGGAGGCGTGTACTATAAGTACTATGTCTTTCCCACAATGCTTTGCTGGTCATTTCCCTTCCATGCTCAGTTCCTGATGGACACTGCTGGAGTGTCAGCCATTGCTATCTAGTATAGTTAATTCCTGGGGGTTGCTTTAGGCTCCCCTTCTAGCCCAGTCAGGTTGTAATATCTGTATTGCCTGTTCTGTCTTGTCTTGCCTGTTTGCCATTGTCCTGTCCCTATGGTGGTTGACAGGAAATGGTTCTGATCTATGTTCTTGGAGTATAGCTGGTGCAGCGGTTGCTGCCAGCTATCTCTTCTGTTCTGTTTCCTGGGATCGCGCTAGCTACTTTGTGCTAGCGCTGGGGATCCTTCTGTTCTGTTTCCTGGGATCGCGCTAGCTACTTTGTGCGAGCGCTGGGGATCCTTCTGTTCTGTCTTGTCGGTCGCGATTGCGCTGTCACCAACGGCGGTTGATAGCGAATCGCTCTGTCTTGCTGAGATCGCACTAGCCGCTAGCGTTAGCGGCTGTGGATCTTTCTGATCTGTGTTCCTGCTTGGATCACACTTGCTCTGGCGGAAGAGCGGTGGATCCTTCCTGCCTAGTTCTTGTTTTTCGTGTGTCTGTCTTGTCCGCTGCGCTTGCTACAGGCTCGGTGAGGTAACCGTTAAGCAAGCGCTCGCGTCCCCTGTTTCATGTTTGTCTGTTTATGGTTAGTTAGGCGTGCTTGTCTCTATTGTGCTTATCACGTGGAGATCGCGCATAACCGCGTGCACTGTTGCGAATGAGTGCGGTGTTCGCGGTTAGCTAGCGGTTGTTATTTTCCGTATCTCCTTATTGTATTTGCTGTGCCTTTGCTACCCTCGTATTCTATTCTGTTCTGCCTTGTGTCACGTCTCGCGATCGCACCTCTCGCGATCGCGTTCCTATTTCGTATCTGCTGTTGTGTGTGCGTGGTCGCGGAGTGGCGACTGGATTGGCGCACACACATACAACCTATCCCTTTTGCTCAATCTCATTCGCAATCGCCTCTCTTGCGATTGCGTTCTGCGCTTCGTACAATTCCTGTCTGGCACTTGTGGAGGTACAGAGGATTGGTTCCTCTGCACTCCCCAGCGCCATCTGCCTACAGGAATTTCCCTCTACAGGTGCATAGCACCTTTTGCTGGGTTCCTGCAAATTATACGCTTGTGGAGGATCTCCGCCGTGTCAGCGCACGCGTTGTGCGCTGATCATGGGGAAAGTTCCACAATCGTGACAATAACACCTCAAAAATTGTTCTAAAGACTGATTAACCCTCTCCGTCTGACCATTGGTCTGTGGGTGGTAGCCCGACGAGAATGACAGTTCCATGCCCATTTGATGGCAAAATGCCCTCCAAATCTAGAGACAAATTGGACTCCCCGACCTGACGCAATGTTTTCCGGAATGCCATGAAGTCGGAAAACGTGAATGATGAAAAGATCGGCCAACTCCTGGGTCGAGGGGAGTCCCTTCAAGGGCACAAAATGGACCATTTTACTGAAACGGTCGACTACAACCCAAATGACCGACATGCCTTCAGACCTAGGAAGCTCACCTACAAAATCCATGGACAGATGGGTCCATGGTTCACTCGGGGTGGGCGAAGGCTGCAACGTTCCCACAGGTGCCAGACGGGAGGGTTTACTTTTAGCACATACTGCACACTCTCTGACATACTCCTTGCAGTCTGTTGCCAAAGAAGGCCACCAAGCACATCTAGCAATCAAGTCTTGTGTTCTGGAGGCCCCTGGATGTCCAGCATTCTTGTGTGAGTGAAACATCTGTAACACCTGGAGACGAAAAGGCAGTGGCACAAACATAACCCCTTCAGGCTTTCCCTCAGGGACATCCTGCTGGAAGGGACCTAAAGTCTCCGTCCAGTCTTTTCAAGTCTCTGTAGCTCCCAGTACTACCTTCTGTGGAACAATGGGTTCAGGTTCTGAGGGCTGTGCTGTCTCTGGCTCAAAACATCTGGACAAAGCATCTGCCTTAATGTTTTTACTACCAGGAGTGTACGTAATTACAAATCTAAATCTCGAGAAAAACAGTGACCACCGAGCCTGACGAGGACTCAATCTCTTAGCCCCCTCAATGTATTCCAAATTTTTGTGATCCGTGTAGACTGTAATCGTATGTTCAGCTCCTTCGAACCAATGACGCCATTCTTCAAAGGCCAACTTAATGGCTAGAAGCTCCCTGTTACCTATATCGTAGTTTTTCTCTGCTGGAGAGAACCTCCGAGAAAAATAGGCACACAGGTGCAATCTTCCCTGCAGCCCAGAGCGTTGAGACAGCACAGCCCCTACTCCAACCTCTGAGGCGTCAACCTCTACAATAAATGGATAGGAGGTGTCCACGTGTCTCAATATGGGTGCAGAGCAAAACAGTTCTTTCAGAGTGGAGAAAGCGGCCAGAGCTTCGGGGGACCAATGGTTGGTATCTGCCCCTTTTTTAGTGAGGCTGGTGAGGGGTGCTATGACTGTGGAGTCGAGCGCTGGTACAGCGGGAGTACAAGACGCCGACACCGCGGTGAGAGAGCGATATTGCTGCACTGAGAAGCCCGATGTGCGCATAAACCTTTGTTATTCAAGTGAGTGTACTGGAGTGCGCAGGCCAGGGAATTCATGTGCAAACAGTATTATGCTATGTGCCATTCATTTGTTTTTACATGTTCTTTGTGGATTAAACTGGAGATTTTATACAAGTTGAAAACATTGGAGCTGTGAAGTTTGTTGCCGTGTGGCAAAGCGCTAGACCCACCTGGAGTTTAAGGTGGCATCTATCCGGTGAGTGGCTGTACTGGAGGGAGAGGATTTGAATGTCACATGGAGTGGAACACAAATCACTATTTTTCACTGGGTGGATGTGCATGCATTCAATTTGTACTATTGGTAATGCACTATGTGGAGCTTGTTTATTTCAGATGTGTAGATAACGAGAAGAGGAGCGCTGTCACAACTTTTTCAACATTACCTCTATGGACTTGTGGTAGCGAATACTCAACGATAAAGATTGATTAAGGCAGGCGCAGTTTGCATGTATATTGTATGACTGTGGAGTACCCCTTTATGAACCTTCTATAGTAATTTGCAAACCCTAGAAATCTCTGTAGAGATTTGAGACCTACTGGTTTGGGGCCATTCCAAGACAGCAGAGACTTTGGCGGGATCCATCGAAAGTCCTGAGGTGGAAATTATGTATCCCAGAAAAGCGACAGATGTCACCTCAAAAGTGCATTTCTCCAATTTAGCATAAAGCCTGCTTTGTCTGAGCTTGTGTAACACGAATCTGACATGAGCCCTGTGCTCAGAGAGGTTGTCTGAGAAAATCAATATATCATCCAGGTATATTAGGACAAATTTACCCAATACCTCCCTGAAAACCTTATTAATGAGTTCCTGGAAGACGGCCGGGGCGTTACACAACCTGAAGGGCATCACCAGATACTCGTAATGCCCGTCGGGTGTGTTAAAGGCCGTCTTCCATTCATCGCCCTCACTGATCCGCACCAGGTTGTATGCACCTCGTAAATCCAATTTTGAAAAAATCTTAGCCTTGGTGACTTGAGTGAATAAATCGTCTATCAAAGGTAACGGATAGCGATTTTTAACTGTGATTTTATCCAGTCCCCGGTAATCAATGCATGGCCGAAGGCCTTCGTCCTTTTTGTTTACAAAAAAAAACCCCGCTCCGGCAGGTGACCGAGAAGGACGAATGAACCCCTTAGCTAAGTTTTCACGGATATATTCTTGCATGGCCACCTTTTCTGGCCCCGACAGGTTGTAGAAATGACCTCTAGGAGGTATACAACCCGATCGGAGATCAATCGGGCAATCAAAAGGGCGATGTGGAGGTAATTTATCGGCAGCTTTGGGACAAAACACGTCCGAAAACTCTGCATATTGTTCCGGAACACCCTCCACATGAATCCTGGTTTGGCCTAAGGTCACCTTCGCTAAACAATGACGAAAACAGTGGGCTGACCAGCTGGCTAGCTGACCGGTAGCCCAGTTTATCTGAGGAGAGTGAAGGTGTAACCACGGCATGCCAAGGATGACTCTGGAGGTTGTCATGCGCAACACAAAAAACTGCAATCTCTCTCTTTGCAGCACCCCTATAGTGACTTCCACTTCTGGTGTCTGAGACAGAGGATGGTTACGCTGCAGTGGGGAATCATCCACTGCCGTAACCTGTAGAGGTGGTTTTACCGGGGTGAACGGAATACCTAATTTCTTAGCAAATTCGTAATCTATAAAATTAGCCGCTGAGCCTGAGTCAATGAAGGCCTCTGAGACTTCCGATTTATCCTCCCATGTAATCATACAAGGAAGGAGTAACCGCTTATCCTCTAGGGGTGAGAGCTGCACGTCTAGGGTATCACCCCCAACTACTCCTAGGCAATGGCGTTTCCCGACTTTTTAGGGCAATTTCGTACTCTATGTTCCCCCTCTGCACAATAAAGACACAAATGCTCAGAAATCCTGCGTCTCCGCTCCATTTGAGACAGTTTTGTCCGACCAACCTGCATTGGCTCGGGGGGAGGAAAAACGGGCGGAGATGGAGTCACTGGGGGTGTAGCGTAGGTCAACATTTTAACATTGTCTCTGCCCCTGGTCTGTCTTTGATACCGTAACCTACGATCAATCCTGATTGCCGATGAAATGGCCTCATCGACAGTCTTAGGTTCGGGCAGACAAAACATTAGATCTGAAACCTCATCTGATAATCCTGATAGGAAACAGTCTAAAAGGGCATAGGTGTCCCACCTGGCTGAAACTGACCATCTCCTAAATTCTGCCGCAAACTCCTCGACTGGACCCTTGCCTTGACGCAGTAACTTGAGCTTCCGCTCAGAAGTCGAGGCAATGTCTGGATCGTCGTAAATTATTGCCATAGCCTTAAAAAATTAATCTACAGAGTTTAAAGCTACATCTCCAGTGGGCAGACTGTATGCCCAGGTCTGGGAATCGCCTGATAACAGAGTCTTAATAAAGGTGACCCTTTGGGTCATGGTCCCTGAAGATCTAGGTCTTAACTCAAAATATGACAACACTCTACTCCTAAAATTTCAAAAGTCAGATATGTGACCAGAAATTTTTTCAGGTACAGGCATACGTATGTCTGTGCTAGGAGGGGATCGCACCTCATCCACTGCCGTCTGAAGGGTAGGTAGAGAACCGGACAAAGCGTCAATCATAGCTTTGTGATTACCCAGCACTAGGTTGATAGAGTCCACCGAGGTGGTAAGTGCGCCCAGACGGTCAGTGTGTGCGTCCATTTGCATTTTTTGGGTCTGGCGTTCTGTAACGATCGGTGTAACACAGAGAGGGTCTGATTACCGGTGATCTGCAGTATCACCGAGAATGCAGAATATACCCGATTATTGATGATCTGCAGTATCACCGATAATCAGATATATCTTCTAACCTCTGGACACCTGAGAGATGAGAGTGTTTGGTGCAACAGTAATACTTTGAGGAAAGCACCCGTGGGATGGGTGCTAGACAGTAGGGGCTACTGTTATGGATCAGCTTCCTTCCACAGGCCTGATGCTCCCCAAGGGGCGGAGCCAGGCTGAGACAGTGGGAAGGACAGAACGTGAGTGACACCAATGGAGAAGTGTCACTGACAGATCTGTGAACTATCTCCTAACAGGAGAGATAGTTCTCGAGGTCGGACAAGCCAGGTCGTTAACACACGGACAGATAAAGTACAGAGATAGTAGGCAGATTCAGAATCCAGAGACTAGCCGAGTTTTGGCAACAGAGAATCAGAATGACAAAGGTACAAAATCAGAGATCAGGAGAATGGTCAGGAATGCAGAAAGTCATAACAGATAATCAACAATGCCTAGACTTGAGTGTGAGCTCCAAGATTCTCACACTCCAGGAACTAGACTAGATAATACAAATAACACAGATGGTACAGAATTCCTAGACTAAGGTGTGAGTTCCTTGGCCGTCAACACCTTGGAAACTGGTCTAGGTAACAATACAGATATTAACAGAATTCCTAGGCTAAGGTGTGAGCTCCGTGATCATCAACACCTACGAAACTGACTAATAAACACAGATACTGACAAGGTCTGAGTGCTACCACGCAACGCCAGACACCAGATGAATGACCAGCACCCAGTATATATACACCAGCGCTCTCCAGCGCCACCCCTAAGTGCTGGACCAATAAAAGTTGCCGCAATTGTCAGCTGACCGGCTTGGTCAGCTGACCCTCTTTTGACTGCCATAAAGGCCCTGCCTCTCTGCGCGCGCGCGTCCTCCTAAACCAGTGTGGACTATCAGTCTCAGCCACACCAGGCATCAGTCCCAGCCACACCAGTCATGTTTACTCCGCATTCCGCCTTACTGAGAGGAGCAGGCCTATGCGAGCAACTTGCCGCATTGGACGCGGAATCCGCCGCCCTGTTGTTAGAGCATGCGGCGGTTTCTCCGCGCCCTGACTGCGCGCCAGCTGCCATGTTGAACGCGGAGTCAGCCGCCTCACCTTGAGTATTGGCGGCGGCTTTTCCGCGTTTTCTCACAGAAACATTTAATTATTTGTGTGGTATTCATTTAAGCAGACTGTGATTGTCTATTGTTGTGACTTAGATGAAGATCAGATTACATTTTATGACCAATTTCTGCAAAAATCCATATAATTCCAAAGGGTTCACATACTTTTTATTGCTACTGTAGGTCCACTTGTTCTGTAGACTATTTTTTTGTGCTACTATTCAAGATAGAGTTTTCTTTAATAAAAAAACAAAAACAAAACTGAAGCATATCCTACTTACCTCAACTACAGCATTTTCAATAAGACCAGAAATTGGGGAACGCGTTGCACTCCTGAGCTTCAGCTCTGCACATTTGTGTTCCAGGGCTTTACCATATCTTTCTCTTGTCTCTTTTTCAATAATTCTGTAGTAAGTTGTTGAATAATAGTATAAGCAGACGAAACACATATGTACATTTTAAAATATATATTTACATAACAGTGATTCTTGCCACAGCAGGAACAAAATCACCAACATGAATCTTATCTAGACTTTAGGTTTTTCTAGACCTTATCTAGAAAAACCTCTCATGGTATTACATAGATGACTGGTGTGCTGGATCTTAAAGCAAAACCAATGGACAAGCACGTCGGATCTCTAGGTGAAACCAATAGATAAGCGCCTTGCTTTTGAATTTAACCCACCCTCTGAAGCCTCTCAGTTGCGCATTGCCCATCACCTATTCTCTTCCCACCACTTACCACTCAGCTATTCCCGAGTGATGCATCTGTATAGCATCAGCTGCAGAATCTGGTCATCTGTGCCATTTGTAGTACAAAAAAACAAATGACAGCTTGCTTAAAGCCAGTTTATAAGTTGTGTGAGTGGAGCATAATGGAAGGGACAATGAAACAACAGACAAACAAAAAAGCCCCCCTTCTCACCTACCACTATGTCTGCAAAGAACACCTGTCTTCAAACTTGATGAAAGCTGGCCATACACTTATAGATTTCCACCCAATGTTCCAAAATGATCTATTCCTTTCTGAAAAGTCAGAAGGAATTGATTCCTACCACACACTGCACATCAATTTCCAGTAGATATCAGCATGTAATCTATTGAAAATTGATCAAACAACAGTGTTGCACCGTTCAGTGTAGTGCAATGCTTTGGACCATCGATCTACCAATGCTCTTGCCTCGCCCTCGATCAAACTACAATCCTGTCCAAACAATACTTTCTATACATTTTTGGCCAAAATCAATCAAAAATTGATTGATGTGACATTTCGGGGAATCGAATCCCAGTAGATGAATCAAATCTGCAGGGAAACAAATGGGGAAACCAATCAGTGTATGGACACCTCTAAAACTTGTGGATCACAGTTACGTGAAGGCAGTCTGCCCCTCACTCTACGTACTCTAGTCCAATATAGTTGGACAAATTAATACTGCAGAGTAACAAGTGGAAATGTCTATTAATTGTGTCTTACTGTTTCTGTTTTAAAAACTGGCATTCCCCATCTCCTAAAATTGTTATGGCTACTACTGGGTGGGCGGTGTTACTGGCTGGAGTCACACATTAATATTCACAGTAACTAAAACATTTACAGTGGTAAAAAAAAAATCTTATTTCTGTTTCATGAACAGCAATGGCCGTACAGTGCTTTACTTATAAGTCAATTGTAAGTAACTAAAGGATGAGGCAGAGATGACATTATCATTTGATGCTTTCTCTGACAAGTAGATTACTGCAAATGATATCTGCAGGCAATAGTTTACTTTTTTCAAACAAAAGATTCAGTTGCTGCTGCTGCTACTAGAAAAAGTAAAGAAAAAACCACAGCTAGCTCATAATTTTACTAGATTATCACCTTAGAATGAAAGTACTGTAGTGCACTTTCATATTACATGTATGTACTTGCTGTTGTGTGATGATTTTTTTGCAAGATGAAATTAAGCCATAGCCTGAGAATATGGTGGTTTCTTGGAAAACCTGTCTATAGACTCAGACACGTTCCTTAGAAGTAGCTAATCAGATTCAGCAGATGTTGAAATTGTATTCCTGGAAATAATGTTCCCATGGGAATGGCAAAAGACTAGCTGGCAGCATTACAGTGCAGCATAAAAAGACAAAAGATACCTTCTGCAATTTACATGTCTTGCTACACAGCAGAGAACTGCATTGCTGGTCAGACACCGACTTCACTTAAAGCCATATTAATTTTTAATGTATTTAATTTTCTGATTTGGTAAAAGTCATATATTAGATTTCCTATTTTAACACTTATCTATCTTATTAATATTACTGTATCTGGATATAAAGTAGTTTGCTCATACAGAACAGCTTTTATATCTATTAACAGCAGCTGCTTAGCAACGTGACACAGGCTACTCTGTTACTAAGGGACTGATTTACTAAGGCTGGGAGAGTGGAGAGCCTGTATGATCCAGCATACCTTCAATGGATTAGTTGAAGCATTTTCACATATTATATGGGAAAAAAGTTTTTAACCGTCACCTGTGCCATATCAGATCATAGTGATGACTGCAAAAAGGTTAGGTCACAACAGGTTATAAACGAGGGCATAACTGTAGCCTCCGAGCCCCCGCAGTGGGGCCCAGGAGCTAAGGGGGCCTGTTTCTCTCTCTCCTCCAATGTGAATAGCAGGGCGGCTAGTAGGGCGCGTGCACACACACACACACACACATTAAAAAATTTACTTTCTCTGTTTTTTCAATTAAAAATAATAACAACATTAGCAGCCAAAAGTATATAATGAAACAACTGATTAAAGCATCTCAGAACATCTGAGGACTTGCTGAAAGTCAAGATGGATGCCTAGGTTAGATTTGTTTATAATAGAGCATTTTGACATTACCTCAAAATTGTATGGCTGTTGGCCACTTCCAAAAAGTATGCAGCACGATACCTTTTTGTGCACAAACCCTTAAAAAATATTTGAGGACATAGGAAACATTTTGTTCAGACTATATTTGCTATAGTACCATCTAAACAATATGTTTGTATGGGTAATTGGATGAGGCCTAAAAAGACTTCCAGGCTATAAAGTAGCAAGACATAGTATGTGAACCCTTTGGAATTATATGGATTTCTGCAGAAATTGGTCATAAAATGTGATCTGATCTTCATCTAAGTCACAACAATAGACAATCACAGTCTGCTTAAACTAATATCACACAGATAATTAGTTTCATGTTTTTACTGAACACACCATGTAAACATTCACAGAGCAGGTGAAAAAAAGTATGTGAACCCTTAGATAAAAGACATCTCCAAAAGCTACTTGGAGTGAAGTGTTAGCCAGCTGGAGTCAAATTAATGAGATGAGATTGAAGGTGTTGTTTACAGTTGCCCTGCCCTATAAAAAAACACATCAGTTTGGGGTTTGCTTTTGCCAAGAAGCATTGCCTGATGTGAATGATGCCTTGCACAAAAGAGCTCTCAGAAGACCTACGATTAAGAATTGTTGACTTACATAAAGCTGGAAAGGGTTATAAAAGTATCTCCAAAAGCTTTGCAGTTCATCAGTCCATGGTAAGACAAATTGTCTATAAATAGAGAAAGTTCAGCACTGCTGCTACTCCCCCTAGGAGTAGCCGTCCTGTAAAGATGACTGCAAGAGCACAGCGCAGAATGCTCAATGAGGTGAAGAAGAATCCTAGAGTATCAGCTAAAGACGTACAAAAGTCTCTGACATATGCTTAACACTACGTAAAACACTAAACAAGAACGGCGTTTGTGGGAAGATATCACAAAGGAAGCCACTGCTGTCCAAAAAAAAAATTGATGCACGTTTAAAGTTTGTGAAAGAGCACATGGATGTTCCACAGCAGTACTGGTAAAATATTCTGTGGACAGATGAAACCAAAATTGAGTTGTTTGGAAGAAACACACAATACTATGTCTGGAGAAAAGGAGGGACAGCACACCAACATCAAAACCTCATCGCAGCTGTGAAGGATGGTGGTGGGGGCATCATGGTTTGAGGCTGCTTTGCTGTGTTAGGGCCTGGACGGATTGTTATCATCAAAGGAAAAATTAATTCCGTAGTCTATCAAGACATTTTGCAGGAGAACCTAAGGCCATCTGTCCACCAGCTGAAGCTCAGCAGAAGATGGGTGTTGCAACAGTACAACGACCCAAAGCATAGAAGTAAATCAACAACAGAATGGCTTAAACAAAATAAAATATGCCTTCTGTAGTGGCCCAATCAGAGTCCTGACCTCAACCCGATTGAGATGCTGTGGCATGACCTCAAGAAAGCAATTTACACCAGACATCCCAAGAATATTGCTGAACGGAAACAGTTCTATAAAGAGGAATGGTCAAGAATTACTCTTGACCTTTGTGCATTTCTAATCTACAACTACAGGAAGCATTTGGTTGAAGTTATTGTTACCAAAGAAGGTTCAACCGGTTATTAAATCCAAGGGTTCACATACTTTTTCCACCTGCATTTTGAATGTTTACATGTTCAATAAAAACATGGAAACATTTAATTATTTGTGTGTTATTAGTTTAAGCAAACTGTGATTGTCTATTGTTGTGACTTGCAAGATGAAATTAAGCCATAGCCTGAGAGGATGAAGATCAGATCACATTTTATGACCAATTTGTGCAGAAATCCATATAATTCCAAAGGGTTCACATACTTTTTCTTGCTACTGTAGTTTAATTGTCTGCATATCTTCCTTCCATTTCTGAGAATCTAGCTGCTAGAAAGAGTTCAAAAAATTAGGTAGCTCAATTTCTTTTTTTGACATGGGTCTTAGAAGAGTAGACCTCTTCTAAGCCTGGCCTACCCACCCACAAACATTTTGTGATGAGCTTATACAGTGAGCCAATGTATCCTTTGGCTACCATAGCTGGAAGAGCTCTAAAACAGAGTTTAGTTTAAAAAAAAAAAAGTTAATTTTAATGGCAACTACTCTACCCAGTCAGGAAACATTTTTTTTTTACCAGGTTGGTAATATCTGTCATTACTGGATTCGTTTTAACATGTGGTTAAAAATGAAGGTTAATTATATACCTAATTATTTGAATTTATTCATACACCAAAATAAGTTTGTTCTTCAGGCATGATACAGAACTGAATAAGAGCAATACCAATTCCTTTCTGCAGGAAAAAAAAACTAAAAATTATGAAAGCTAGCAAGGTAATTGAGTACAATTAGTGATTTCCTCAATCAACATTTGTTCGTTTGATGTCAGCATACCTGCTCCATGACCAACGACGGACCCTACCTCACTTGGTCAGACACCAAATAGAGTTAAAATTGGCTTCTATGATCTAAACTGGCTGTTTAGATGGCATGCAGCTGGTAGACCTTTACATTAAAACAAAGAACTCCAGTATATATCTCCTGTAGGATCAAAAAACTTGACAAAGCAGACTTAGGGCCGATTCACACTAGAGCGTTTTGCCGGTGATTTCGGCAAAACACTAAAGCGCTAGCGCTATTGAAAGCGCTAGTGCAATAATACCCTATGGGCCCGTTCTCACTTGGGCGATTTGCGTTAATCGCCGGCAATTAACGTAAATCGCCAAACGCAATCGCGTAGCCTGCACCATTTTCAGGCGATTTCCCGGCGATCGCGTTTCAGTGCTATAGAAGTGGTAAACGCGATCGCGGAAAAATCGCTGCAGTGTCCAGTGATTTTTCCACATTAATCGCAGAAAAATCACTCCCGCTCTGCGCTTTTAAGTGTGAATGGGGCCTTATGAGTATTTAATCTGAGTAATATGTTATGTTTACTAAAGCTATCTTTAGTGCATTGCCTCACAGTACACATTCACTGCTGTGCTTAGTTAACCTAAGCCCGATAAGGGTTTGCAAATTGAGAAACAGCTACACCCACACACATCAAACAATTATTTGTAAAACAAAATATGCATACAACTAATAGAAAATCACTATTTTTTTCATTTTAAAAGTAAAAATAAACAATTTATTTAAAATGTAATCACACTTACTCTATTTTTTCATCTTTCAAGGCTTTTTCAGCTCTTAGAAGTTTACTTGTCCATATGAACTCTCGCAGGACTTTGGGTAGGAGATGTCCATTGAGTCTATTACATACTGCTGTCATTGTACTCAAGTCTGATGACATAATTGTACACAGAGCATTTCCCAGCACCTCACCCTTAGCACTGCTTAAAGGTGGAGGGATCTTGTCATTTACTGCTGCATTTCCTACAAAATTATGCATAAAATTACTGTTACAGTATTAATACGTGATAAGTAAATAACAGGCACTGAAACATCACATGGCTTTACTTTCATTTAGTTTAGACAGATCTTTGTGCACCTGGACTTCGATTTATGAAAGCTCAATTGCAGCAAATGTAGCCATATCTATTTTATTCTGATTCACTTCCATTTGTGCAGTGGGGGCTGTCTTATAATCAGATTAGGGTGCAGAGGGTGTGGCTATGCTCATATAGTTAAACACCTACCTGTCTTAATATAAGCGATGCTCCACTTGAAATATGGTTTGATGGGATGGATAGACGTAACTATGGTTGCTGCACTTGGGCTTTCATAATTGGAGGCTTATGCAGGGAATACACGGTTCGTTTTTTAGGTGATTAGATGGTTCGATAGATAATTTCCGACATGTTCGATCTCCCTTTCGATTATTTTGCTGCTCGATTTCTGATAGAAGTAAATAGAAAAAGATAAGAAAAACGAGTGGAAGATAAGAGAATCAATAGCAGAATCGAGCGGCAAAAACGATCGAGAGCAGAAACGCACGGCAGAAACGAACCGTGTATTCCCAGCATCCGTTTTTCAAAATGAAACTGCTGAAAGGATGGGAAAGTTTAGCTAACACTATGAAAAAATAAGCACAAGTTCTGTTTAACACTACTTACAGATATTCAATGTCCAACTATGTATGATCAGATTGAAGAACTACTGAATGTCTGTACGTGCACATAAGCCCATCAGACCTCCATCCTGCAACAATACCTGAGGGAAACAGCAATCAGGCAAGATGTATTTTCCCCTATTAAATCTACCAACATGGAGACTGACACTCCAGTGTCTCTCTTTGGGCCCCTTCTCCACAGAGAACTTGCTTTTGTATGTTAATCTTTCATGAAATACTCCAATAGAGATCTTATTGTGCTTAGCGTGTCTCACTTTTGAAGGTGCTTAACCACTTCGCCGCCAGGGTACAGTATATCTACGCTCCTTTGGACTTCACTTCCCCGCCCGGAGCGTAGATATACGCACCCCCTGCCGCTACCGCCGCTGCCGCCGCTGTCCGCGCTCCCGCTCGCACTCCCGCGATCGTGCACGCCGCTGCCCGCTCGCCCGGAGATCAATGAACGGGAAAATCCATTCCCGTTCGTTGCTCTCTGCCCCCGCAATGATCGCCATGCTTCTACGAGAAGCAGCCGATCATTGTGAAAAAACTCAGTTTCCCAGCCTCCCTTCCTGCAAGCGTCCTTCCGACGCTTGCAGGACGCCTAAAAAAAAAAATGTGGCCATCTTGTGGCCAAAAAGTAATACTACACCCAAACATTTTTTTCACATACAAATAAATTATTTTTACTATTAATTTTAACTGATTAACTCCCACACTCCCCAATTGTTATCAATATTTTTTTTTTTAAATATTAAAATAAATTTAAAAAAATTACAATAAAAAAAAAACTTAAATAGTTACCTTAAGGATTGAAATCTTTAAATATTTATATCAAGAGGGTATAACACTGTTACTTTATAAATTATGGGCTTGTAATTAGGGATAGATGCAAAACTGAAAAAAATGCACCTTTATTTGCAAATAAAATATTGGCGCCAAACATTGTGATAGGGACATAATTTAAATAGTGTAATAACTGGGACAAATGGGCATATAAGTTACATGGATTTTAATTATAGTAGCATGCATTATTTAAAAACTATAATGGCGGAAAACTGAAAAATAATGTTTTTTCTTCCAAATGTTTTCCTATTTTCCCATTAAAACACATTTAGAATAAAATAACTCTTGGCATAATGTCCCACCTAAGGAAAGCCTAATTGGTGGTGAAAAAAACAAGATATAGTTCATTTCATTGTGATAAGTAATGATAAAGTTATAGGCGAATGAATGGATGGAGCGCTGAAAGGAGAAAATTGCTAGGGTGGTCAGGGGGTAAAACCCCTCAGTTGTGAAGTGGTTAAGATGCATAATGTAGATTTCCGTCGTGGAAAATAAACAGTAGTACTGACAGAGAAAGACCAAATATTTAATTTGCTTTAAATATAATAAAACACTAAAATCAAATCAAAAGATCCCTATGACTAAATACATCACTTCATTAAACTTAGTAAAGAGTCTGTTAAACCATTTTTTGCGGGTTCACTGGTAACTGATTAAACCTACATAGAAACACATTATTCCTCCGTCTTACGTTTCTCAGCGTGCTTTATCTTCTAGTGACATCAATTGTCTTACGTAAGCATGTCCACAATAACATCCAATGTCAACTGTAATATTGTGCTCAGCGGCAGTCTTTTTTTAGATCAACTACAAGAACTCTGTGACATGCTAATGCTTGCCTGCTGAGAGTAAGGATTTGCAGATTAGATTTGAAAGGATATATAGTAAAACTGGGTCAGATTTGTCACCAAGAGTTACTAATTTTATACATCTTCACATTTCTGACTTTCAGATGTTTCATAAGCTGTGCATCCAGGAAGAATGACATAAAAACACTTTATGTAATAAACTATGCTTTCTTCAGCACTCAAAGCAACACAGCAGCTGATTTACTATATGTTGCTGGAGGTAAAGAAACAAGTCTGTGTTGACCACAGTGGCCACAAATCACAGACCAGTGTTACAGCATTCTGCATGAGAACAAAAGCAGCTAAGCTAAGAGAATAGTTCATTATATGACAAGGAGTTTGGTAAACAATGTTAGCTTGCCCAAACTGCCAGTTAGGTATCATAGCCTACTATTGCTTGGTTAGGCTAGGTGAGTAATTAAAGTAGCAAGGGCTCCTGATTGTGCTGCCAATTTTTGTGGAGCCTTTACTTGTACATGGTGTTGCTGCCATTGCTGAAAAGAAGTGCAGTTTGAGATTATTGTAAGATCTTCAACCACATAGCTTGCAGCAAGTTGAAATTAAAAAAATGATTTGAAATTACATTAAATAACAAAAGTACTGGACCATGGATCTTTTGCAGTAACCAATCGCATACTTCATAAATTAGCTAATCAGAACAAGATAGTTGCCTCCTCGGCTATGCTCAACATTGCCTCCCACTTTAACCTTGTGTCGCCCTCTCCCCTAAAATGTCCTTTCTTAGTAACCACAATTTCTCTCCAGCTTTTTCTCATCCTCAGGATTACAATTGGTGGAAGGACCAGAATCTATTCATTGCCTCTAAATTTTGGCAAAGGGAAAATCTCCCTTCATCCATTTAGATTAAACCGGGAAAACATTAACTATTGTCAAATTGGGCACTTTTCTATGTCAGAATTTTCTTCCCCCTCCTAATTGCAACTTAACTGACTTGGACAGTCTCTTATGTGTTTTCTCATGCAAGAAGGGAATTATTTGTGCCCCTATCATTGAACTCCTTTCCTATGTCTACCTCTTACTTGAATTACTGGACCTACCTAAATAGCCCAAAAATCACATGATCATGTATTTTGTACCATTTGCCTTGTATAACTTTGTCCTATGTTGTATAATCTTGTTATGTTACATCTGTCATCCTTTGTACCAATAAATAATAATAATAATAATAATAATAATAATAATGTACAGATACAGTATATGCTACTCTCAACCCACTGGTCCCTGACCTGTAAATGAAATGATGCTGGGTTAGATATACAGTTTGTTAAGAAGATGATTGACCTACTTGTGCTTACAGATTAATTTTCTATGCAAGTGTTGAGAAATTGGATTGTTATAGTTCTATTTGGGAGTAGTGGATAGCCTATCAGGGGTTTTGACCTTCCTTTGCTGCTGCTTATTTGGTTAGACCTTATATTTTTCATGGTATACTTGATTTTGATGTGTATTTTTTTGCTTTTTACTGCACCTTGGTTTGGCTGTTTGACCTACGGTAGGTTTATGTTTGCTCTTACGTTTCTTGTCTCTTCTGTTCTTATTGGCCTTACTGCCGTGTGATGTATCATTGCACTATTTGTGTATGCACATTTTGTATGGATTCAATAAAGTCTTTGTTAAAGGACCATTATTACAAAAAAAAATTAACTTTAAAAACACATGTAAACATACACAAATAAGGAGTATGTTTCTTCCAGAGTAAAATGAGCAATAAATTACTTTTCTCCTATGTTGCTGTCGCTTACAGTAGGTAATAGAAATCTGGCAGAACCGACAGGTTTTGAACTAGTCCATCTTTAATGGGGAATTCTCAGCGAGGCTTTTAATATTTATAAAGACAATCCCTGAAAAGGATTTATACAATGAAGCTAGCCAGCCTTCCTGCTCGCTGCACACTTTTGTTGGCAGATGGACAGAGCAACTGCCATTCACTAAGTGCTTTTGAAAACAAACAAAACCCTGAGAATCCCCCACGGGGATATGGACTAGTCCAAAACCTGTCAGTTCTGTCAGATTTTTACTGCCTACTGTAAGTGACAGCAACATAGGAGAAAAGTAATGTATGGCTCTTGTTATTCTAGAAGAAATGTACTTCATTTTTTGTATGTGTTTACATGTATTTTAAATTTTACGATTTTTGCAATAGTGGTCCTTTAATAAAACAGAAATTCACTAGTGTCTCAATGGAATGTATATTAATATTATGCATTCTTCAACTTTCTCCACATGCATAAATTGATACATAACTGGAATAAATGGTGACCTTTTACATTTTCCATGAGATTAAAATCTCTTAAAGCACACCTAAATCTGAAGTGGCAATTGTATTTTATATATTATATATATATATATATATGCAGTATATACAGTGGTTTGTAAAAGTATATGGCTCCCTTGAAGTTTTCCACATTTTGTCATATTACTGCCACAAACATGAATCAATTTTATTGAAATTCCACGGGAAAGACCAATACAAAGTGGTGTACACGTGAGAAGTGGAACAAAATCATACATGATTCCAAACATTTTTTACAAATAAATAACTGCAAAGTGGGGTGTGCATAATTATTCAGCTCCCTTTGGTCTGAGTGCAGTCAGTTGCCCATAGACATTGCCTGATGAGTGCTAATGACTAAATAGAGTGCACCTGTGTGTAATCTAATGCCAGTACAAATGCAGCTGCTCTGTGATGGCCTCAGAGGTTGTCTAAGAGAATATTGGGTGCAACAACACCATGAAGTCCAAAGAAGACACCAGACAGGTCAGGGGTAAAGTTATTGAGAAATTTAAAGCGAGCTTAGGCTACATAATGATTTCCAAATCCTTGAACATCCCACAGGGCACTGTTCAAGCGATGATTCATGAATTGAAGGAGTATGGCACAACTGTAAACCTACCAAGACAAGGCCGTCCACCTAAACTCACAGGCCGAACAAGGAGAGCGCTGATCAGAAATGCAGTCAAGAGGCCCATGGTGACTCTGGACGAGCTGCAGAGATCTACAGCTCAGGTGGGGGAATCTGTCCATAGGACTACTATTAGTCGTGCACTGCACAAAGTTGGCCTTTATGGAAGAGTGGCAAGAAGAAAGCCATTGTTAACAGAAAAGCATAAGAAGTCCCGTTTGCAGTTTGCCATAAGCCATGTGGGGGACACAGCAACCATGTGAAAGAAGGTGCTCTGGTCAGATGAGACCAAAATGGAACTTTTTGGGCCAAAATGCAAAACGCTATGTGTGGCGGAAAACTAACACTGCACATCACTCTGAACACACCATCCCCACTGTCAAATATGGTGGTGGCAGCATCATGCTCTGGGGGTGCTTCTCTTCAGCAGGGACAGGGAAGCTGGTCAGAGTTGATGGGAAGATGGATGGAGCCAAATACAGGGCAATCTTGGAAGAAAACCTCTTGGAGTCTGCAAAAGACTTGAGACTGGGGCAGAGGGTCACCTTCCAGCAGGACAACGACCCTAAACATAAAGCCAGGGTAACAATGGAATGGTTTAAAACAAAACATATCCATGTGTTAGAATGGCCCAGTCAAAGTCCAGATATAAATCCAATCGAGAATCTGTGGCAAGATCTGAAAACTGCTGTTCACAAACGCTGTTCATCTAATCTGACTGAGCTGGAGCTGTTTTGCAAAGAAGAATGGGCAAGGATTTCAGTCTCTAGATGTGCAAAGCTGGGAGAGACATACCCTAAAACACTGGCAGCTGTAATTGCAGCAAAAGGTGGTTCTACAAAGTATTGACTCAGGGGGCTGAATAATTACGCACACCCCACTTTGCAGTTATTATTTTTTTTAAATGTTTGGAATCATGAATGATTTCCATTCCACTTCTCACGTGTACACCACTTTGTATTGGTCTTTTACGTGGAATTTCAATAAAATTGATTCATGTTTGTGGCAGTAATATGACAAAATGTGGAAAACTTCAAGGGGGCCGAATACTTTTTCAAACCACTGTATATACAGGGGTTGAACAAAATAATGGAAACACCTAACATTTTGGCATCATAATCTTTAACATGTTTTAAGCAATCAAAACTTGACATATGTTACATTTTTTTTTCTTTATTATTTTTGTTATTTGATATGTTTAATTAAAACAATTGTTTTTCACAGATATTTAAACCAAAGTTGGTTATAATTTATAAAAATGGCAGATCTCTCAGACTTTCAAAGAGGCCAAATTGTTGGTGCTTGTATGGCAGGCGCTGCTGTAACAGAAACTGCCTGAATGCTTGGCATTTCAAAAGGTACTGTCTCAGAAGTAATGACTGCCTTTGAAAGAGAGGGAAAAACTTCCTCAGCAAAGCACAGTTGTGGCCGAAAGTCAAAGTTGTCTCAGAGAGACCATCGGACTCTAAATCGAATTGTTAAGAAAGCTCGCAAGACCACGGCTCCTAAAATCACTGCAGAGCTGAATGAACACCTACAGAACACGGTTTCCGCAAAAACTGTTCCTTCGGGAGCTGCACAAATCTGGAACTGCAATTAGAAAACCTCTGCTCTCAAAGACAAATGTTTCAAAGCATTTAGAGTGGTGTAGAAACCACCAGAATTGGCCCTCGAGCAGTGGAAAAATTTGATTTTCTCTGATGAATCATCGTTTACCTTATTTCCGACCGACGGCCGAGTGTATGTTTGGAGACAGCCAAAAGAAGCATTTCATCCAGATTGCCTTCTCCCTGTGAAGAAACGCGGAAAAGCCGCCGCATGGACGCAGGATGAGGCGGCTGTTTCCGCGTCTGGCATAGCAGAACGCGGAGAAACGGTTGTACGCATAGGCCTGCTTCTCTCAGTGGGGCAGGATGCGGAGAAAATGCCGCACGCTCAGACAGCGTGGCGGCGGATTCCGCATCCCATACAGCTACAACACTACAACACATGACTGGTGTGGCTGGGACTGATAGCCCACACTGGTTTAGGAGGACGCGTGCGCGCGCAGAGAGGCAGGGCCTTTATGGCAGTCAGAGGAGGGTCAGCTGACCAGGCCGGTCAGCTGACAATTGCAGCAACTTTCATTGGTCCAGCACTTAAGGGAGGTGCTGGAGAGCACTGGTGTATATATACTGGGTGCTGGTCATTCCTCTGGTGTCTGGCGTTGCGATCACTACGTAGTAGCACTCAGGCCTTGTCTGTATCTGTGTTCGAGCATAGTTTCCAAAGGTGTTGACGATCACGGACCTCACACCTTAGCGTTAGGAATATTGAACTGTATTATTTGTTATGACCTTCTGCCTGCCTGACTATCCTGCTGAACTCTGATTCTGTACCTTGCTATCTCTGATATCCTGTTGCCAAACTCTGCTCGTTCCTGGACTCTGTATTTGCCTCCTGATTCTGTACCCCGCTATTCTGATACACTGTTGCCAAACCCTGCCTGTTTATTGGACTCCGTATCTGTCTCCTGAATCTGTACCGTATCTGTCTGTGTGTTGACGACCTGGATTGCCCGACCTCGAGAACTGGCCTTACTGTTAGAGGCAGTTCCCACACCTGTTAGTGACACCCTCTCTCTGGTGTCACTCACGTTCTGTCCTTCCTATCCTCAGCCTAGCTCCTCCCCCGGGAGAGTCTAGGCATACGGAAGGAACTTACTTCTGTGCAGTACTCCTTACTGCTTCTGTACCTTCTCCTAAGGTGCAATACTCAAAGTATTACTGTTACACCAATACACTCTTATCCTTCAGGTGTCCAGAGGTTAGAATATATATCTGATTATCAGTGATACTGCAGATCATCAATAATCGGGTATATTCTGCATTCTCGGTGATACTGCAGTTCACCGGTAATCAGACCCTCTCTGTGTTACACCGATCGTTACACTCCCAAGCGTGAAACATGGTGGGGGTTCTGTGATGATCTGGGGTGCTATTTCTTGGAAATCCACCGGGCCAATGATTTGCCTTCATGGAAGGAATTAACAGCCGAGACTATTTAGGAATTTTGGGCGACCAAGTTCATCCTATGGTTCAAGAACTGTTTTTGGAGGGGAATGCCATCTTTCAAGATGATAATTGTAACGGTTGGGTTTCACAACTCAGATGTCTGATTATTTGGTGATCTGCAGAATCACCAATAATACAGACGCTATACCTGATTATGTGTGATCTGCAGAATCACCAATAATACCAGTATAGCAACACAAAGAGCTGAGTGTGTAGTGTTTGGTGCAACCGTAACTTTAATAGCTTTATGAGAGCTCACCAGAAGGGCTGGTTAGGTACTATCGGTACACTGACCGTGTATTGGAGTTCAAGCTCCAGCAAGCTGGAGATACAATACTGAAGAGACCGAATCTCCCGAGGAGCGGGTGATTCAGAGTGTACTGCAGCCGAGTGATCACCCGAGGAGCGTACTGCAGCCTAGGAGCAGGAGACACAAACAGTACTGCACTAATGATCGACTGAGAAGCAGGTGATTCAGACTGTACTGCAGCCTAGGAGCAGAAAACGCAAACAGTACTGCACTAAAGAATAACTTCACCAGAGGCGCTGGTGAAGCTAGCGCCTCACCAGTGGCGAGGGCCCACTGGTGAGTAGAATGGTCTGACAGGCAAGATTCGGCAACAGAGAGGTAAGTATCGGTACAGAATCGTGAGGCAGGAGAGTAATCGGTAATCAGGCAGAGGTTCAGCAACAGAGAGGTAAGTATCGGTACAGAATCGTGAGGCAAGAGAGTAATCGGTAATCAGGCAGAGGTTCAGCAACTAAGAAGGCATATAGGCAGAAGTACAGAATCAGAAAGAAGGATCAGAGTCAGAGTTTTAGCTAAGAGTCATACACAGAAAATCAATATAATACAAGCAATATCCTAGTCTAGGTGTGAAGTCCTTGGCATCAACACCTGGGATCTAATCTAAGGTCTGAGCGCTAACACGCTATGTATTCACAACAACAGACAGTGCCAGACTGAAGCCCGGAGGCTTAAGAAGCAGAGGAGACCTCACTGGCATGCCCCCTGCGAACAGCCAATCCTGGGCGGCGTGAGTCTCCTCTGCGATCAGCTGACCAGAAGGTCAGCTGACCGGCTTCCTCCCAGCATAAAGGTCCCGTCTGTGCGCGCGCCCGCGCGAGACGGTGACCTCCCTCCCAAACATATGTTCCGTCCTCGGCGTCCCAGGCGCTGGGAGGACGGGTGGCGGCATGGAGGCAGCTGCGGCGGCACTGTTCGCCGCAGCTGCCCCGTTCCTGACAATAATGCCCTAATCCATACAGCTTGAATTGTTAAAGAATGGCACGAGGAACATTCTAATGAAGTTGAGCATCTCATCTGGCCACCACACTCCCCAGACCTCAACCTTATTGAGCATTTATGGTCGTTATTAGAGATTCAAGTAAGAAGTCGAATTCCACCGACATCATTTCTAAAAGAACTGGAGGGTGTTTTAACTGAAGAATGGGCTAAAATTCCTTTGGAAACAATTCACAATTTCTATGAATCAATACCTCGGAGAATCGAGGCTGTAATTGCCGCAAAAGTTGGACCTACACCATATTAAAATATATTTTGTTGATTTTCAAGGCGTTTTCATTATTTTGTTCAACCCCTATGTATGTATGTATATATATATATATATATATATATATATATATATATATATATATATATATATACATCCAGTATGCAGCAGTCCTGTGGGCTAAAATGCCTTGTTGATGCTAGACGTCAGAGGAGAATGGGCCGACTGATTCAAGCTGATAGAAGAGCAACGTTAACTGAAATAACCACTCGTTACAACCAAGGCATGCAGCAAAGCATTTGTGAAGCCACAACACGCACAACCTTGAGGCGGATGGGCTACAACAGCAGAAGACCCCGCTGGGTACCACTGATCTCCACTACAAATTGGACAGTTGAAGACTGGAAAAATGTTGCCTGGTCTGAGGAGTCTTGATAGAGTCAGAATTTGGGGTAAACAGAATGAGAACATGGATCCATCATGCCTTGTTACCACTGTGCAGGCTGGTGGTGTAATGGTGTGGGGGATGTTTTCTTGGCACACTTTAGGCCCCTTAGTGCCAAGTTGGAATTGTTTAAATGCCACAGGCTACCTGAGCATTGTTTCGGACCATCGCCATCCCTTCATGACCACCATGTACTCATCCTCTGATGGCTACTTCCAGCAGGATAATGCACCATGTCACAAAGTTTGAATAATTTCAAATTGGTTTCTTGAACATGACACTGAGTTCACTGTACTCAAATGGCCCCCACAGTCACCAGATCTCAACTCAATAGAGCATATTTGGTATGTGATGGAACTGGAGCTTCGTGCCCTGGATATGCATCCCACAAATCTCCATCAACTGCAAGATGCTATCCTATCAATATGGGCCAACATTTCTAAAGAATGCTTTCAGCACCTTGTTGAATAAATGCCACATAGAATTAAGGCAGTTCTGAAGGCAAAAGGGGGTCAAATACCATATTAGTATGGTGTTCCTAATAATGCTTTAGGCGAGTGTATAGTGTATATATATATATTCCAACTGGGAATGTTAAAAAGCAAGAACAAACAATTTTACTAAATATTTTATGATCATTTACCTCACTTAAATGCAGACAGATATACTGGGAAAGTTAGTTAAAATGGAAAACAATTAAACTTTGAGAATGTTATTTCCACTATTGTTATGCATTACCCGCAACTTTACTTTAGAGGTAACTAATTAATAAACCATTGGTATGCACAGCATTAGCACAAAATAAATTGGTAATGTTCATCTGTATTCAGGGATGGGTGAATACAATCCTGAGGTGCATGATAAAGAAATAATACTACTTTAAAAACTGGAAAAAATGGCAAACATACCGTATATACTCGCAAGCAAGCCGACCCGCATGTAAGCCGACCCCCCCACTTTTACCCCAAAAAACAGGAAAAAATGATTGACCCTCATGTAAGCCGGGGGTAGGAAACGCTGGCCGCGTGATCCCCCCAGTATGTCCCAGTATAGCTAGTATAGTGCTCAGTATAGCTAGTATAGTGCTCATTATAGCTAGTGAAGTGCCCCAGTTTAGCTAGTATAGTGCTCAGTATAGGTAGGTAGTACTCAGTATAGCTAGTAAAATGCCCCAGTACAGCTAGTATAGTGCTCAGTATAGCTAGTATAGTGCTCAGTATAGCTAGTATAGTGCTCAGTATAGCTAGTGAAGTGCCCCAGTTTAGCTAGTATAGTGCTCAGTATAGTTAGTATAGTGCCCCCAGTATAGCTAGTATAGTGCCCCCAGTATAGCTAGTATAGTGCCCCCAGTATAGCTAGTATAGTGCCCCCAGTATAGCTAGTATAGTGCCCCCAGTATAGCTAGTATAGTGCCCCCAGTATAGCTAGTATAGTGCCCCATTATAGCTAGTATAGTGCCCCCAGTATAGCTAGTATAGTGCCCCCAGTATAGCTAGTATAGTGCCCCCAGTATAGCTAGTATAGTGCCCCCAGTATAGCTAGTATAGTGCCCCCAGTATAGCTAGTATAGTGCCCCCAGTATAGCTAGTATAGTGCCCCCAGTATAGCTAGTATAGTGCCCCATTATAGCTAGTATAGTGCCCCATTATAGCTAGTATAGTGCCCCATATAGCTAGCATAATGCCCCAGTATGGGTGGGTGGGTAGGTGCTGTCCCTCCCCGCTCCCCCTGCGGCCGCCGCTGCTGCTATTACCTCAGGCGGCGCCGCTTCCTCTATCCCCGTCCTCCTCCGGTAGTAACTCATTCACAGCAGCGCGCCTCTCGCTGCTGTGATGACGAGGAAACCATAGAGAGCGGCTTCCTGTAGCGTGATGCCGTTACTATGGGAACCGCTCTCTATGGTTTCCTGCGTCATCACAGCAGCGGGGGGCGCGCTGCTGTGAATGAGTTACCGGAGGAGGACGGGGATAGAGGCAGCGGCGCCGCCTAAGGTAATAGCAGCGGTGGCCGCGGGGGGAGCGGGGAGGGACAGCACCTATCCACCCACCCACCCACACATGACTCGCAAGCAAGCCGACCCCCCAACTTTTGGCCCACTTTTGGGGGGTCAAAAATTCGGCTTGCTTGCGAGTATATACGGTATTCTAAATGTGATATCACCTAAGTATAGTTTAAATACATAGTTTTTAATGCAACATTCAAATAATCTACATAAAATGCACAATACAATTACAAAGAGAGATAAGTATTTTATTCATTGTTTAGAAAAGGTATTTATTTTAGTATAAGATCCCAGCTAATCTGAACACTGGATTGCATAGTCTTACATTATCTATGCAGTATAAGGGCCTACCAAAACAATCAAATGAAAGGACATTTAATTAATTATCCCTCATATTTATCAGTTATTATTAAGTATACAAAAATATTTAAATGTACCAAGAATTTCAGAGAATATTTTTTAGTATAAATTATATTAAATATTGCACATAAGTCACAAAACGTCAGTGTTTCCTTACCGGTTAGCAATAATTAAAGGGGCACTATGGCGAAAAATTGGAAAATTTAAATTACCATATTTTTCGGAATATAAGACGCTCCGACATATAAGACTCACCTAGTTTTAGAGGGCAAAAATCAGGGGAAAAAAATTAACTAAACCTAGATGCGTCTTTGGTGCAGGGACGTCTTACCAACCTACTCCCCTCTAAAATGTCTCTATCTAGGCTACACTGGCCAGCTACACTACACTTCACTAACTAACCCCTTCTGCCCCCCACCAACTACACTACACCTCACTACACCTTACTGACTAACCTCTGCTGTCCCCACCAACTACACTACACTTCACTAACTAACCTCTGCTGCCCACACCAACTACACTACACTTCACTAACTAACCCCTTCTGCCCCCCCCCCCACCAACTACACTACACTTCACTAACTAACCTCTGCTGTATCTCACCTGATCCTGCCGCCGCGCTCCTGTCCTCCATCTGCGGTAATCCGAGGCTGCCCGATCATCCAGATCCATGTCTTCTGTATCATGAGGCTTCCCACTCATTAAGGATGCAGCTCTTTGGCGTCCCATCCGCCACGCTCCTCATCGCTGCAGTCTCGGTATATAGACTGCAGCCTTCCGGTGTACGCATTCCTCTGCCCGATACTCTTCCTAGTTACCGTGTCATAGGCACTTCCTACTTACAGCGCACGTGACGTCAGGCGCACGTGCGCTGCGGGTCACACAGAAGAGGCACTGTAACCAGGAAGTGCCTATGACGCGGTAACTAGGAAGAGTATCGGGCAGAGGAATGCGTACACCGGAAGGCTGCAGTCTATATACCGAGACTGCAGCGATGAGGAGCGCGGCGGATGGGACGCCAAAGAGCTGCATCCTTAATGAGTGGGAAGCCTCATGATACAGAAGACATGGATCTGGATGATCGGGCAGCCTCGGAATACCGCAGATGGAGGACAGGAGCGCGGCGGCATGATCAGGTGAGTATATTCCGGGACCCAAATCCGTACCTTTTGAATATAAGACGCACCCACTTTTCCCCCCCAGTTTTGGGGAAGAAAAAGTGCGTCTTATATTCCGAAAAATACGGTATGTGCAAACATAGACAAATAAGAAGTACGTTTTTTTCAAGAGTAAAATGAGCCATAAATTACTTTTCTCCTATGTTGCTGTCACTTACAGTAGGTAGTACAAATCTGACAGAAGTGACCGGTTTTGGACTAGTCCATCTCCTTATAGGGGATTCTCAGCAAGACTTTTATTCTTTATTAAGACATTCCCTAAAAAGGATTTAAACAATGATGCTGACTAGCTTTTCCTGCTCGCTAAACAGTTTTTTGGCAGTTGGACAGAGCAATTGCCATTCACTAAGTGCATTTGAAAATAAATAAATCCCTGACAATCCCCTATGAAAAGATGGACTAGTCCAAAACCTATCGCTTCTGTCAGATTTCTACTACCTACTGTAAGTGACAGCAACATAGGAGAAAAGTAATTTATGGCTCATTTTATTCTGGAAAAAACATAATTCTTATTTGTATATTTTTGCACATATTTAACCACTTCGCCATATCTGGACGCATATATCCGTCCAGATAGGCAGTGGTGCTGCAGCCGTGTGGTGCTCGCGATCGGGCGCGCGCCCGCGCGCGCTCCCGCTGCCTCCCGCTGCCCCCCCGATCAGTGAATGGGAATATAATTCCCATTCACCGATCTAAGTCCCCGGCAGAAATACCGACGCTTTCTCATCAGAGAGTGTGGCCCCAAGAAACTTCTTCTCTTCATTTTAGTTCCTAGATGCGACATCGTTCGCATCCAGGAATTTTTTGAATGTGGCCATCTTGTGGCCAAATAGTAAACTGCACCCACATACCTGTATTGAATAAAAGAATACATTATATTACATCTAAAATTGGCTATTTACCTCCCAAACTAAAATTAACCAAATACATTTTTGTATTAAAAAAAAAATAAAAAAAATTACAATTAAAAAAAAAAAAATACATAAATAGTTACCTAAGGGTTTGAACTTTTTAAATATACATGTCAAGAGAGTATCTTATTAATTTTTTTAAAATTATAAGCTTGTAAATAGTGATGGACGCAAATTGAAAAAATGCACCTTTATTTCTAAATAAAATATCGGCGCCATAAATTGTGATAGGGACGTAATTTAAATGGTGTAATAAGCGGGACAAATGGGCACATAAAATGCATGGGTTTTAATTACTGTAGCATGTATTAATTTTAAACTATAGTGGCCAAAAACTGAGAAATAATGATTTTTTTCCATTTCTATCTTAATCTTCCTGTTAAAATGTATTTACAGTAAAGTGGCTCTTAGCAAAATGTACTACCTAAAGAAAGCCTAATTAGTGGCGGAAAAAACGAGATATAGATCAATTAATTTTGATGAGTAGCGATAAAGTTATTAGCGAATGAATGGGAGGTGAACATTGCTCGGATGCATAAGATTTTCGAAGCTGTAGGCTGAAGTGGTTAAAATTGTAAAATGTTTCGCCATAGTGCCCCTTTAACAAGTTTAAAACAAGTGTAATTAATTAGTATTACCATATATACTCTAGTATAAGTCTATTATAACTAGTAGGACTAAATAAAAGTATAGGGGTCAACTTATACACGAGTCACGGCAACACTGAGCACACTGAGTAATATGTGTACTTGTCACGGTCAGTTACCTGT
The DNA here is from genome assembly GCF_040937935.1 of Hyperolius riggenbachi. Lineage (NCBI taxonomy): Eukaryota > Metazoa > Chordata > Amphibia > Anura > Hyperoliidae > Hyperolius > Hyperolius riggenbachi. The sequence continues at coordinate 279,381,400 of NC_090647.1, forward strand.
CCAGGTGAGGCGGCTGGCACATACGGATGCTGGCGGTCGTCTTGGGGGGTCTCGGCAGGCTTCTTCTCGGGGCGGTCTGTCGGTACTCACCAGTGCGCGTTGCGTTGCGCGGCGGGAGCGTTGGCGCTGCAAGGCATTCATGTGAATGCTGGGCACACGCGCGCACAAGGACGTCTGCTTTATGCATGTCTTCTTGTTTCGCATGTGTGCGCGTGCAGGTGTTGCACATGCGTGCGTGACACGCTATGCTGTGTGCGCTTTGCGCGCCAAAAGGCCTATTTAAGTCTGGAGAGCCCAAGCTGCCTTGCTGTGGTATTGCAGCTAGTTTGGTTCCTGTGATCTGACATTCTGTCTGCCTGTTGTCTGACCTCTGTAAACCGCATTTTATACCCTGATTGTATGTATAACCTTGTGCTAAGATGTATAACCGTTTGCTACCTCTCTGTCTGTCCCCCCTTGTTGCAATGTATGTATCCCTATTTATTGTCCAGCGCTGCGTAATATGTTGGCGCTTTATAAATACAATAAATAATAATAATAATAATGCTGACCTTGGCTCGTTTGCCTACCAGCTCTGGCTTTGACCACGGCTCTGTACGACTACCCGCTCTGTTGCTGAACTTTGCTTGTCTGACTACCCGCTCTGTTACCGACCCCGGCCTGTCCAAGGATCTGCTTCTGTGTGCCATCCTTACAGGACCTGCGTGTCAAGATCATCTGCAGTACTACTGGTGCACGGGTTATTGCACTACCAGACCCGTCCTGCGGGAGTCTCCAGTTCCTGTTTACTCCAACTACTGGTTCTGCAGCCACTCCTGCCCCGTGTTAACGGGAGGACCCTGTTCCCAACCCAGGGCCTCTGGTTGATAAGTAAGCAGGGGTTGCTGCCCTCAGCAAATCGGTCTCCTCAGCTACAGGTACGTGACAGTACTGCAATAATCTATGCAGTGCATTCATTAACCCCTTTTGGGCCCCAAGTGCACCTGTTAATTCTTCCTGGTCCCTAAATGCAGCCATTAACTTTGCTGGGTAGACTTATACTTGAGTCAATATAAAATTCCAGCTTAAGAGGGTCAAATATTGGAGTTGATGTATAAACAAGTTGGACTTGTATTCGAGTATATACGGTAATTCAAGTAAAGAGAGCAAAGTCTGATGCTGCAGGGCAAACTGAGGTGTTTATTTCAGTGGTGACGTTTGCTGCATGATGTACAGTACATACTGTACAATGCAACATTCAGTGGAGTAGCAAGTGTCCTTCCGCTACAAGTAAGGGTGCTAGCAGTGGGTACTGGGCACAGAAGGGTAGCCTGATGGCTGTTTCACGAGGTGGTGCTTTTTCCAAGGCTGACCCACAGCCACTGCCAGCAACCTCACTTGTAATGGTAGAACATACTGTATGCTATTTCACTTAATGTTGCATTGTATGCATATCATACACCAAAATATAACTACTGAAATAAACGCCTAAATGTGCACTACAGTGTGGGACTTTGCTCTCTTTTCAACTGTTACAAATGACTGTTTAAAATCCCAGAGTAAGCAGAGAATTGTAAGTGATGACAGCCATTTCCTTCCAGGGGGGACTCCCCAGCATGCAATATACCCCCAGATACAGGTAGTGCCAACCTCTCTCTACTCTCTTGATCTGCCAATGAGTAATTACACTCAGCTTAAGACAGCCGAAACCACACTCCTCAATTCAACAGGGCAGAATGATATTTAATTGGAAATATATTGCTGTAAGTTAAGGAACATTTAATGAATGTCAGTATGAACATAAAAGAAATGGTAGTGGCTACTAAAATAAACATACATTTCTGACATTGAAAATGTCCACAATAATGTCCCAATGAAAGACCACTGCTATGATCTTTTAATAGGGCTGGTCATTAAATCAAAAGCATAGGAATTTAGTCCCAGTTCACACCATGTGGCTTGAAGTATATCCGTCACAAATTTGGGCAAACCTAATTGAACGTATTTTTGTAAGTTGGCCTTGGCCCAACCCCTCCTCCCCAGAGCCTATTTATTAGCCCTCAGTGTGATCAGGGCCAAATCATCCAATAGGTGACTAGCACAGTGAATGCCTTGAGCTCAAAGGGCCACTAGCCACAATTCTGCAACAGAAAGTGAAAGAGACCATAATCTGACTATGAGCAATGCCTGGAAGATGCCTGAGTCAGCAGAACTCCATCGCACAAAGCTATAAGATACCTCAGTATAGACGCCTCTGCTTAAAGAGACTCTGGAGCCACTATAAAAATCAGTTTTTATTTCTTTTTAGGATCATTGCCAGACATAAACTGCAAAACGAGGGGTTTATACCCCCCAAATCCCCTCTGCAAAATCCACGACTTTCCTGGTCTTGAATTTTGCTGCCCAGGAAGGCAATGAAGCTCTGCCTCCATTCGCGTCAATCCAGAGCGGATCTCCACCTTTCCCTCACCCCTCTCAGTGAAGGAAGACTGAGAGGGGCGGGGAGAGGTGGCGATCAGCGTGGATTGATGCGACTAGAGGCAGAGCTTCAACGGAAAGCTCTGCTTCAATCAGGAAGCGCTCCCCCAACATTGCCCCAGGGATTTGGAGGTGACAGAACCCTCTTTTTGCCGCGGGGGTGCGGAGGTTTATGTCTGGCAATGATCCTTAAAAGAAGTAAAAGGTAAACACTGATTTTTATCGTGGCCTCAGTCTCTCTTTAAAGTATGGTATACATGTGTGTAGGCTCTTTACATTTTGTTGTAAGGAGCATGCTTAAGTAAGGACTGCAAAATTCTGTTATCTAACAATTCATAATCCTGATTTATTATAAAACATGAGGAGTGTGGCTGAAAGGCTAGTAAATTAGCAGCTGTGTGATTGAAGAAGTCTTGTGCAGGTACAACTTTTCTTAAAGGGGAACTTCAGCCTAAACAAACTCACTGTCATTAAGTTACATTAGTTATGTTAATTAAAATAGCTAAACAAATTTGTGCCAAAACAGCAGAAGGAGAACAACAATATCAGAAATCCCATCATGCTTTGCACAGCATCAGGGGAAAAGTGTAAAGGCATTTTTCTTCTGTGCAGCTAAAAATGAGGCTTGAGTAAGAAAAACAGTTCTGATGCTGTGAAACTGTTAAAGAAACACCATGGGCTTGATTCACAAAGCGGTGCTAACCTACTTAGCACGTCTAAAGACTTTAGACGCGCTAACCAGGGTGCTAAGTAGGTTAGCACCGGATTTCTCAATCATATCGTGCGCTAACTTTGCGAACGTAAAGTTTTACGCGCGCAAAGTTTTACGCGCGCTAAGTCCCATAGGCTTTAATGGGCACTTCGCGCGGTGCGCCCTGCGCTCTGTGCAGTATGCGCGTAAAGTTTTACGCGCGTAAAGTTTTGCGCGCGTAAAGTTTTATGCGCGAAAAGCATGTTTAGACGTGCTAAGGGGGTTTTCACAGGCGTGCTAACAGTTAGCACCGCTTTGTGAATCAAGCCCCAAGCCTTTTCAGTGCTGCTGAGTACATTTTTAGTTTGGAGGTTCACTTTAATAAGCCCCAGCTGTCCTTTATAACTAAAAAAAATGTGGATGCTGTTGTATGTAATGATGTAACTGCAGTCACACAACCACTTTTATACACACCTCTCAGCAACCCCCACTATACTCTAGTATGACTTAAGGTGGCCATACATATACAGTAAATATTGCCACCCAATGTGGCAAACAGATAGATCCCTCTCTGATCTGAGTTTGATCAGAAAGGGATCAAATCCTCCCACACACCATGCAAAGATCTTTAATAGATTGCATGTAAGCTATTGAAAATCTAATGAACTGCAGTGTTGCATTGCTCAATTCAGTACAACGCTATTGCTCATCGATCTACCGGGCATCTTTTCCTGCCACCATTCAATCAAGACATTCTGTCCAGTCCAATCGACAATTGCAATCTATTTTTGGCAAAAATCAATAAGAATTACGGTACTATTGATGTGGCATGTTGTGTTATAGATTTAGACATAGACTCTTCGAATTTGAAGAGTGTATCTCCTGCATTAAACAAAGTCTGCAATCTTTACCTGCATGATTGCAAGTAATTCTTAAACAATCCAGTCCAGTTTTGCTGCATCACTTAAGCAAAACATACACTAATAAGCCTACCACACACTGTCAGACTTTCTCCCGACATGCCCAAAAGATAGATTAATCTCTGATTGACATCTGATCAGAAAGGGATCTATCATTGCCACACACTGAGCATCATTTTTAATAGATAATAGCATGAAAACTATTAAAAATAATTTACTGCCGCTCCTCCAGGAATTCCCCCTGCTAATGCAGCTTTCCCAAGGGCCCTATGCAGAGTTTAGCACAGCAAAGCATTTGGACACTCACCTCTGACATGCCATTATCTCCCAGTGCCCATAATGACCTGCCAGTATGTATGAACTTGCATACACCACAAGCTCACTGGGTCACTACGGACACCGGCAGCATTGAGGAAGGAGCATGTAGACAGTAGAGGTGAGGGTCAGAGCGCTTCACTGTGCTAATACTCTTCATAGATCCCCAGGGAGACAGCCGCATTAGCAGAGGGGTGTCACCGGTTTAAGGTCCTATGCAATCAATAATGTCAGCTGATTTCTACTAGAAATCAATAAAAATGATGATTGGGCAACTTGTCAATCTTCAGCAGATTTGAACACAGTGGTTGAATCTGTCAAGGAAGGTCTCATAGTGTATGGGCACAATTAAACCTGTAGATAAGATGTTACATAAATTAAATCAAAAACCTATTTAAATCAAAAGCACTTTATCTGAGCAACACTGATTAAGCCAAGCTGTTCTTTATCTAATCAAGAACCAGAGCGTGCAGGGGGGCTTAATTCTCCTGATGTTTAATAATAAAGACCACATTCTATTTACATTTTAATAACACTCTAATGGTCCGTACACACGCCGGACTGGAGGCAACGACGGGTCCGTCGTCACCTCCCGCTGGGTGGGCGTTCCAACGACAGTCCGGCGTGTGTACGCACTGTCGGCGGACTGATACGGCTGTTTCTGAGCGATCCGCCGGGCGGATCGCTCAGAAACAGCCGTATCAGTCTGCAGACAGACTGTACACACGCCGGACTGTCGCTGGAACGCCCACTCAGCGGGAGGTGATGACGGACCCATCGTTGCCTCCAGTCCGGCGTGTGTACGGACCTTTAGGCAGGGAACACACCAGGGCTGTGGAGTTGGAACAAAAATCCACCGACTCCAAATCCTCAGGTTAGGATTCCACCGACTCTGACTAGACTCCTCTAATTTGCATATTACAATTTTGTTGATTGAAAGTATGTAACATGAAATGCATCGATTAACTGCCAACGCTTAGGAATTTTAAAATACCACTGAAGTGAGAGGGATATGGAGGCTGCCATATTTATTCCCTTTTAAACAATACCAGTTACCTGGCTAGCCAGCTGATCTTCTGCCTCTAATACTTTTAGTCATAGACTAAATCTAGTCCTTGGTAAGAGTACTTGTAGAAGACAGAAACAAAGAACATCTATCAGGCCCTGGGCAATGTGACTGTGGGTACGTGTAAGAGTGATGTGCAGGTACTCTGCAGGGGAATGAGGGGATTCTTCCTCTATTACACATTCTTCATGCACAATTTGAACATGGATCAGGGCCTAGTACTACTGTGTAACAAAGAAAACCTGAGACAGATGAAATTAAAGTTGTATACATAAATGGGGCTTCCTCCAGCCCCCTTCAGACTAATTAGTCCCTCGCTGTCCACCCCCGCCACCTGGATCTTCTGCTATGGGTCCTGGTACTTGAGCCAGTCGGGCATAGTGCGCATGCACACACTCCGACCCTGGGAGCATACTATACCCGTGGAGCACTATTGCGCAGGTGCAGAATATTCCTGGCTGTGGGAGCGGCAGGATTGCGCTGACTGGCTGAATTACCAGGACTCATAGCAGAACATCCAGGTGGCGGAGGAGGAGAGCGATTGGATTAGCCTGAAGGGAGCTGGAGGAAGCCCCATGTATGTATAAAACTTTTCTTTTCATCTGTCTCAGGTACCCTTTAATTCGTAGTCACCAAACCGAATTTTAACAAAATATCAAATTATTTGATTTCATGAGCAAAGGGAGTGCATAAATTTGCATAAATCAGTATCAAAGCAGAATTATTTCCATCTCATTGACCATCTCTATAGGTATAGGTTATAGCATAGATGTTATGTAGATGTTGTGGTGATATATTGGGGTGCTTATGATGTAAGGATAACAGGAACATATTCTTTCATTTTTCTGCCTGTGTTCCATGGAGGGAGCTGTTGCCTTTGATTGCTTGGGGCAAGGAAGTGGGTATTGTCTTGACCATATGAAGTGCTTTGAGTTTCTGCTAATGGGATTATCTGCCTGGCTTTTTGAACTCAGGAGACGGCCCATTGTCTCAATACACAAAGCAAGCCTAGTCAGGAAAAGACTAACACATGTCAACTTGTGGTGAAGAAACGCAAACATACCCTGTAAATTGCATCTATTGGAAGGGGGTTGGAAATCTCTGCAGACTTTAAAAACAGGAGACAGGAAAAAGCCTTAATCAAGTTTTCACCTGGAGTTGAAAGCCTCACTTAACAATCTCTGGATGTATAGACATTGTAACCTGGGGAAATTGGGCTAAGGAAGTCTTTTGTTGGGTGTGGGTACTATAGTGGATGTTGGATCTCTGGAAAAGGAATTGCTTTGAAATCTGTAAGTGTCAACAAGATATTTGTTGTCCTCAAGATTATGACAAGTGTTCGGTGATGTCACAAACGGGGAAAGTGCATTAGTTCCTGGGGGCTGGACATTAAATGCCCCAGGGGACACTTCGGACTATTTAAGCTGACCCAGGACAGCCACCGGTATCTGCTCTTGGAGATAGCGCATAGCTAGAGTTGATCTCGACTTCTGGTCGAACAAGCGGCATGCTCCTGCCGACAACGTTGAGACCTTCAAGTTGGTAACGTTTTTAATCCCCATTTTTATTTTTACGCAAGTATCCGTGTGTATCTTTGTAACTTTTATCTTTGTAACTTTTATCTTGTAACTATTTTTACTTTGTTTTTTGTAATCTTTTGTATATATTAAGTTCTGCATTGTTCTATGTTTTTCTGGAATATTAAATTATTATTTAATAAGCTTGACTTCTGCCGTACTAAACTAACACTCATAGCCTAAAGGAGACTGCAGTGTAGCTGTGTATAAGTCCGTGCCTAGTTGTATGTTTGAGCAACACTACCATATGAAATTGTAATTGCATTGTGGGTGTGGGGGCGTTTGTCATACGTTGGCCTAAAGCGCGCAGCTGACCCAACGTACGAAACGCCAGTGCGAGTAGCTAACAGTATCGTTCGGAACGACTGTTAGTGGTTTTGCTGCACGACAGTGTAACTCGCATTACAAGTCAGTGTCTGATAGTGCTGTGTTACTGTACAACTGTACTGTGTGTGTGGGTGTGTGGCGTTCCCGTATTCGGCCTAAGCGCAAAGCTGACCCAAATACGAAAACGCGGAGCGCGCGCCGAGGACTCGACAGCAGAGTGGAAGTGTCTAGCGAACCGCTAGTGGTGGCAGTGAGAGGTGTTCTGAGGGGTCCCAGCCTTGTTTTAGCTTGACTAAGGCTGCTTCCCCTCTCAGTCTGGTCAAACCCGCAGTCGGGAACCGTATAAGCAGGTGTGCCGCGGGCCGGTTTTTGACAGATGTTATTTAGTGTATGTATGTATATATATATATATATATATATATATATATATATATATATATATATATATATATATATATATATGAGATTCCTGTGTACACATCTTATATACTTGACAGTCACAATCAGATATGTATATCTGACTTTAGAAATGCGTGGACTGCTTTATTGAAGCAGCACAAGTAACTATTTTTTGATTGGTTTATTTCATTTTTGTGGACTAAGCACAGCTTTTACTGTATACAGGTAGATAAATTATTTCTGATGACTATTATCTGAGAAATAGAACATTTTATCATATTTTTGATTTTAATTACAGTTTAAATTCATTAGGAGTCGGAGTCGGTACATCTTTTCCCGACTCCGACTCCAGGTACCCAAAAATTGCCCCGACTCCTCGACTCCAACTCCACAGCCCTGGAATACACTCGACTGTTTTCGTGCACATTTTCTGCACAGAAAACGGAGAACTCATGTTAATCAATGGGCTAGTTCACACTTAATATTGTGATGATCTGCTCGGCTGCCTGTGCAGGCAGGCAGTTTTTTGACCATTGTTTAGGTTTGCTTGCTGCAGGACTCTGGAAAGAAGAGCTTCTGTCAGTTTTGCAGCTTGTGCTTGCAGAGGAATTTGCATACGTTGTTGAAAATTGGAGGCGTGTACTATAAGTACTATGTCTTTCCCACAATGCTTGGCTGGTCATAAGGAGTCTTCCTGTGAAACACTCTGGATGAGTGTCAGCCTTACTCTCTGTTTAAAGATCAGCTTAGAGTAATTCCTGGAAAACTGCACTAGGCAGGTTTCCTTAGTGCAGTTAGGATTGCTTATCTGTTTGTTTGTTCTGTTGCTATTGTCCTGTCCCAGCGGTGGTCGACAGGAAATGGTTCTGATCTCTGTTCTTGGAGTATAGCTGGTGCAGCCGTTGCTACCAGCTATCTCTTCTGATCTGTCTCACTTGGATCGTGCTGGCATCTTGCGCTAGCGCTGTGGATCCTTCTGTTCTGTCTCCTTGGATTGCGCTAGACACTTTCGCTAGTGCTGTGGATCCTTCTGTTCTGCTACTCTGTACCTGGATCGCGCTAGTCACTTTTGCTAGTGCTGTGGATCCTTCTGTTCTGCTACTCTGTACCTGGATCGCGCTAGTCACTTTCGCTAGTGCTGTGGATCCTTCTGTTCTGCTACTCTGTCTACCTGGATCGCACTCGCCTTGCGCCAGTGCTGTGGATCCTTCTGTGCTGTCTACCTGGATCGCACTCGCCTTGCGCTAGTGCTGTGGATCCTTCTGATCTGTCTAGTTCCTGTTTCACGTTTATCTGTCTTGTCTGATACGAACGCTTGCTGTAGGCTCGGTGAGGTAACCGTTAAGCAAGCTCTCGCGTTCTCTGTTTCGTGTTTGTCTGTCTTTGGTTAGTTAGGCGTGCTTGTCTCTGTTGTGCGTAGCACGTGGAGACCGCGCACGAACGCGTGTACTGTTGCGAATGAGTGCGGTGTTCACGTTCAGCTAGCGTTTGTTATTTTCCTTGTCTTTCTCTTTGTATTATTTGCTGTGCCTTTGCTAACCTCGTATTCTGTTCTGATCTGCCTTGTGTCACGTCTGGCGATCGCACCTCTCCCGATCGCGTTCCTATTTCATATCTGCTGTTGTGTGTGCACTGTCGCAGGGTGGCGACTAGGTTGGCACACACACATACAACCTGTCCCTTTGCTCGTTCTCATTCGCAATCGTCTCTCTTGCGATTGCGTTCTGCGCTTCGTACAATTCCTGTCTGGCATTTGTGGAGGTACGGAGGATTGGTTCCTCTGCACTCCCCAGCGCCATCTGCCGACAGGAATTTCCCTCTACGGGTGCGTAGCACCTTTCGCTGGGTGCCTGGAATTATACGCTTGTGGAGGATTTCCGCCGTATCAGCGCACGCGTTGTGCGCTGATCACGGAGAAAGTTCCACAATCGTTACAAATATGTTTTTTGTGCGCAGAAAAAAAACTGACATTCTGCATGATGACTCTGCACATTCTGTCAATTTTCTCTATCAATTACATTAGCTGCTGTGAAAAAACGCACGCGTTTTCCTGCATAGAAACACACTTGGTGTGCAGAAAAAGTATGCAGATAAACGAGCGCAGAAAAAAGACAAGTGTGTTCCCTGCCTAAATATTTTATATATATGGTGGTAGTTTCATTATATAAAGGCTATATTGCAATTTTCAAGTGGGGAAGAGGGCAGTAAGCATTTGAGTGATTATATAATTGAAAGTGTTATATAATACTTTCCCTTATGAATGCAATTAAGCATATTTGTAGCTCTTAAAACCCTAACAGGAACCATCAGGAGAGGGTTGAGGGTGAAAATCCCTATTTTGGAGCTGTCAGTTTGTTAGTATTAACTGAGGTGCAGTGTCAGAGGTGATCTGAATCAGTACTGTGTTTTTGAGTGTTGTGAGTAAGAAATAGGTGCATACTGACTGCCATCAACAGACTTAAATTAACTTACGATTTGCCTTTTATGATCTAAAAATTGCAACCTAAATATTGTAATGGCAAATTACCTTTGTGACTGTTTAAGCTGAATTGTTCTGTTCCATTCATAGCGAAAGACAAATCTTTACTTTCCACCGACTTTGGCCTTCTCCTTGTCCATGCCAACATCTCATTATCAGTTCCAAAATATGTGTTCTGAAATGTAAAAACAGACTTTGTTTACATTTATTGGTATTTTGAATCTAGTTAAAATGTATGTGCCACAATAAATTGATGAATCCTTCCTATTGAAAAGTGTTCAGCTCTCCTATTGAGGACTATACTGTATAAATGCAAATATATTTCTGTTAAATGTTTAAATAATCTGCTTCATTTGTTTTTGAAAAGGAACATAAATGATTCAACATACGATGTGGAATACTTTTACATACCCTCATAGTAATCGGCATGTCTGTTTTAGAGTGTTAAGGGGCCCATACACTGAGCCGATTAGCGGCGATTGATCGATCAAAATCGATCGATCGCAAATCGATTGACCAATCGATCGATTTGCGGACGATTTCGATCGACTTCAATCAATTTGACATGCTGGAAAATCTAGATCGATCTGTTGAGATTGCTTATCATTTTGTATGGGACCTAATGGAAATCTGATGGCAAAAAAATGCCGTACAAATATTGGGTACAATCCTTTATGAAGTAAAGTATCAAAAACACAGTCCTTTTTAGGAGGCAATCCACCTTGCCTGTATGGACCTTTGTTACTTTACAAAAAAGGAATTAAATTTAAAGAACGAGGAACTGGAGTGCTGTCTTGTGGTACAAAAACTTTTTAGAAAAACTTTATTAACACATATAGCAAAAACATTAAAACGGTTTCTTCAACTCCACATAATCAGTCTTCATACAATCAATAGTATATCAAAAACATCAATAACTGGGACTGATGGGACTGATAAATGCTATACTCTGGCTTGGCTTGATGGTTGGTTGCAACCTTTAATTGTAAAGTAACAAAGGCAAAAAAAAATGCCATCAGATCGATTTTCAATAGATTTCATACTGAAATCTATTGGAAATCTGTTCCCAGTAAAAAAATGTTCCTAAACACATCAGATAAATCAGAAATCTGTCTGATGATCTATCTGCTGCTAATCTAACAAGTGTATGGTCACATATGAATAAAGTGCTATCATTATATTGCTGCAATGGCCTATTTAGGTGGCTTTACTCTTACATCCCCTAAAATCCCCAGGTTTAATATAATCATTCTTTTTTTTCACAAAAATCTTTTATGTATGTGGAAGTGAGGTATTTACTGAAAATGATTCTGTAATATAATGATTACGGACATCTTTGAGTCCAATTTTTTGTCGATGCGAAATGAACTAGGCATACATATTTGAGTTTCTAGACCCGTTTTTGAGCTACGTCGAGGAACGTAGCAAATATCAAAGATAGGAAAAAGAGAGATAGGGAAAGCATAATCTAAAGAAAGAAAAAAATATATATATACTGTATATATATATATATATATATATATATAAAGAAAAGAAGGTCCTGATCCCCGGGCTTGACAGATCCCCCTGAATTAATGACTCTATGAGTTTAGGGTAATAGAACGTTAAGGAATGTCAGTACTGTACTTATGTAAGGAGTTCTTCTAGTAATGTTTGGTTTGTCAATTCATCCCGAATATCTATCCAGCATGCCCAGGTCTCAAGATTTTTATCAAATCTATTCTGAGAGGTATGAACTAGTTCTACCATTTGCATAATGTGGTTAATTGTTTTTACTAGCTCAACTGTGGTGTCTCGGATAATTTCCAGTGCCTAGCAATCAATTCTCTGGCAGCTATTAAGACGTGTCTGAGAAATGATTTTTTCGCTATAGCTATACATTCTGGTATGCAAGACAGTAAGGCGATTTTTGGGGTGGGAGATTTAGGAATGCCAACTACTTTTGAGTATAGTTTAAAAGCTGAAGACCAAAAGTCTTGAACCACATGTGTATGTATGTACCTGGAGCATTGTGGCATCTCCAACAAAGTCCTGAAATTTCTGGATTATATTTGTGAAGTAGGGTTGGATATCTATACCATCTAGCAAATATTTTATAATTTCTTTCTTGAGCTATGTACGCCAGAGATTTTTTATGTGTACGGGTGCAAATCTTATCCCAGTCTTCGAGTGTGAAGGTTATATGTAGATCTGATTCTCATTTAGAGATAAGTGGTAGGGCAGCTCCTTTAGTAAGGGGAAGAAGTATTATTTGATAGACCTGAGATCAGGGGCGTCGCTAGCCCTATTTTGGGGGGGCACGTGCCCCCAATCTATCCTGGGGTGCCACGGATCTCCGCCCGGCCCCCTCTGGCAGCAGCTCTCTCCAGCCGCCACCGCGTCACTCAGTCTCAGACCTCAGGATCAGGCGGCGAGCCGGCGACCAATCGTGCGGGCGCTAGGACCCAGCGCCCGCACTGATATGCGGAAGTGACATCACTTCCGCATATCGAGCGGGTGCGTCCGGCGCCCGCTCTTACTGGTCGGGTCGCCGCTGATCCTGAGGTCTGCTACGAGGTAGGGGAGGGGGGGGGGGGAGGAGCGGCAGCGGCGGCGGCTGGAGGGGGGGGGGCTCCCTGTCACTCACTCACTACCTAAAGGGCCTCCCTGGCACTCACTCACTCCCTAAAGGGGCTCCCCCTGGCACTCACTCACTCCCTAAAGGGGCTCCCTGGCACTCACTCCCTAAAGGGGCTCCCTGGCACTCACTCACTCCCTAAAGGGGCTCCCCCTGGCACTCACTCACTCCCTAAAGGGGCTCCCTGGCACTCACTCACTCCCTAAAGGGGCTCCCCCTGGCACTCACTCACTCCCTAAAGGGGCTCCCTGGCACTCACTCACTCCCTAAAGGGGCTCCCTGGCACTCACTCACTCCCTAAAGGGGCTCCCTGGCACTCACTCACTCCCTAAAGGGGCTCCCTGGCACTCACTCACTCCCTAAAGGGGCTCCCCCTGGCACTCACTCACTCCCTAAAGGGGCTCCTTGGCACTCACTCACTCCCTAAAGGGGCTCCCTGGCACTCACTCACTCCCTAAAGGGGCTCCCTGGCACTCACTCACTCCCTAAAGGGGCTCCCTGGCACTCACTTCCTAAAGGGGCTACCTGGCACTCACTCCCTAAAGAGGCTCCCTGGCACTCACTCACTACCTAAAGGGCCTCCCTGGCACTCACTCACTCACTCCCTAAAGGTGCTCCCCCTGGCACTCACTCACTCCCTAAAGGGGCTCCCTGGCACTCACTCACTCCCTAAAGGGGCTCCCTGGCACTCACTCACTTCCTAAAGGGGCTCCCCCTGGCACTCACTCACTCCCTAAAGGGGCTCCCTGGCACTCACTCACTCCCTAAAGGGGCTTCCCCTGGCACTCACTCACTGCCTAAAGGGGCTCCCTGGCACTCACTCACTGCCTGAAGGGGCTCCCTGGCACTCACTCACTGCCTGAAGGGGCTCCCTGGCACTCACTCACTACCACTCACTACCTGAAGGGACTCCCTGGCACTCACTCACTACCTGAAGGGGCTCCCTGGCACTCACTCACTACCTAAAGGGGCTCCCTGTCACTCACTATCGGGGTCCCTGTCACTCACTACCTAACTGGAGGCGCCTGTCACTCACTAGCTAACCTGGGGGTCCCTGTCACTCACTACCTAACGTGGGGGCTACCATATTAAGGGGGGATTCTGCCTATTTATGTGAAATGCTGTCTATTTATGTGCCTCATGACTGCTGAATTTGTCTTGTTGGGAGCCTTATGATTTGTTGGGGGCCTCAAGATTGCTGAATTTGTCTTGTTGGGAGCCTTATGATTTGTTGGGGGCCTCAAGATTGCTGAATTTGTCTTGTTGGGGGCCTCATGATTTGTTGGGGGCCTCATGATTGCTGAATTTGTGTTGTTGGGGGCCTCATGATTTGTTGGAGGCCTCATGGTTGCTGAATTTGTCTTGTTGGGGGCCTCATGATTTGTTGGGGGCCTCATGATTGCTGAATTTGTCTTGTTGGGGGTCACATGATTGCTAACTGCGAGACTATGGGAAAAGCTGAATCCTTATCATATGAGACAATAGCATTAAACCTACTTTTTTAGCTTTTTAAAACAGAAAATAAAACTGCGAGGTTCTAAAAAATTGAATACATTTTTCAGGAGTAGGATGGATGAAATTGTTTATCTTCACAGTTTATTTTCAACTTGGATTTTCCATAATGTTCATGTATGAGTTAAAACGTTTGTACAGTATTTAGTTTAAATTGCGGTTGCCACTTTGCGATAGATAAGTGACTTTTGGGTTGCAGTTTGGGCACTCGGCCTCCAAAAGGTTCGCCACCACTGTCATAATCTAATGTCCCACCATTGCTATGTTCATGTAAATTTGTTTCCACCCGGCCGTTACCACACCTATATTCTGGTCCATGGCCCACCCATTTTTCGGTGCGGCACGATAAGCACGCCGCACAACGTGATCCTCATATTTTTGGCACGCTAGCTGCAGTGTGCTGAATTCTGCTGCCTACAGTATGTACAGTATACGCTGTTCTCTAGTGCCTGCACTGTGTGCTGATTTACCTACAGTGTGTACAGTGTAAGGTGTTACTCTGTGTCTTTACTGATTGTAAACCAGCTATATTGTATGCTGATCCCTGCTACTTTCAGTATGTACAGTATTAGCTGTAAAGCCTGGTACACACATACAATTTTGATTAGCCAATTTTAGCTCTGTTCATAAAATTCATTGTCTGTTGGCCCACTTACTGCACGGGGGTGGTAAAATTGGGGGTCAGTAATTGACCAATCAAAATTGTATGTGCGTATACATCTTTGATCTATGCCTATACTGATTGTAAATTATCCAAATAAAGGACAGGGGGCTCCATCCAATATTTCGATGGGCAGGCCCGTTATCTGTAGCTTACACCGCTGCTAAGTTCATGTACATTTGGCCCCACCCATGGCCATGCCCACTCACCGCATGGCCACGCCCATTTTTTTGCCCCGCCTGGTGCCCACAGGTGCCCCCGATCTCCAAGGACCCTAGAAACGCCCCTGCCTGAGATAATGTATGTTCTTGTGGTTCTGTACATGTACAAAGCAGTTCAAATGGGAGAAGATTTCGATTAATGTATGACTTGGGATGTAGCGAGTTATAAAAGCTAGAAATTTGTCTTTGAAATATCCACGTAAATTTATGGGCAGTTAAATGTGGAATCTGAACCTGAGGTAATCGGGATAGTTCCTGATGTATTAATATGCCTAACTTGTGGCCAATTTTATTCTGGAGAGATGCAGGATATGGGAGCTTTGCATACCGGTCGGGAATTCTGGATTATCTAGGAGGGCTGTTAAAGGGCTTGGAACAGTCGATAGGTTGTATTGTGTGACATGTTTATCCCAAGATTTGAGAGTTATTTTTGCCCACCAGGAAATTTTGTCAGATTATGGGCGGGTGTTTTTGAGAATCCAGGGGTATGCCCTGGGGTCTCGGCCACTAATGTGTTTTTCCAGTACTACCCATTGTTTACGAGAGCTATTTTGAAACCAATCTACGATTTGTGTGAACCTTGCGGCTTTGTGATAGCGCAAAAGATCTGGTAACCCCATCCCGCCAACATCTTTAGCTGCACATAAGAGAGAGTATTTCATTCTTGTTTTTTTATTTGCCCATAAAAAATGTATGATTTTAGATTTTAATGGTTTGAAGAGAACATTGGGGATTATGAAAGGGATAGTCTGAAAGAGATAGAGTAGACGTGGAAGGATATTCATTTTTACCATATTTAATCTTCCTGTCCATGAGATGAATAAGGGGTGCCATCTTTCCATATCTTGTGTTATTTTGTGTATTAGTGGAGGGTAGTTGAGTTGGAAAAGGTTATTTGGATTTGTGGGGATGTTAATTCCTAGGCATTTAATGTGCGTTTGTTGAATAACAAATGGAAAGGATTGTTTTATAATCTCTGTCTGAGTGGTGTTTAGATTAATTGGGAGAATTTCAGATTTGGTGGTGTTGACTTTGAAGTTACTGAGTTGACTGAATCTGTCTATTTCGTGTATTATGTTAGGTAGTGTTGTTGTCGGTTGGGTAGCATATAACAGGACATCATCTGCATACATAGATGTTTTGTAGGAGTGATGGGATATTTCTATACCTTTAATTGACTGATTGTTTCGGATGATTTTGTTTTTTTGGCACCTAATAAACTCATAATTACACTAACAAACAAAATGCTGCATGAAAAAAAGGGTCTAAGTGAAATGAACAAAACTGTGTAACTGTATAGCCCCCACAACTGGGGGGAGGAGCAAAGGTGGTCAGCTCCTTTTCAACCCTCTGCAGAGCTATGCAGTGAACCATTATATTACCTGCTCCAGCAGGGCATTGTGTCTCCTCAGTTCTTCCTGGCAGCCACATGCTCTATGCCGCCATCCCCTGGCTTCTGATGACTTGACATGTTTTAGAATCAGTGGATGGCAGCATAGAGCAGGTGCTTGCCCAGAATATCTGAGGAGATCTGATGAAAGGTAATATAGTGTCCCTCTGTGCATGCTGTTTTCACTGTGGAGGGGGGGGGGGGGGGCATGGGTTTTTGTTACATTCCTGTTTTGTCCATTGTGAGTCATAATACATTTCATACAGCCTGCATGAAAAAAGAGCCCGGACTGGGGCATTAATGCACGGTAGCACTCCTTAGTACATGCTCTAATTAATTAAGAGAGAGCTGTCTCACTTTTGAGCAGCCAGAGTAAAACATAGGCACAGCTTGTTATCAAATGCAACTGTGGGAATGTGAGTTCAGATATTGCACTGCAGAAGTGAAATAATGCATGCAAAAATGGTATAAATGAAATTAACCTTTCCAGGGTACTGAACGTCCGGTGACTCTATTACTAAAGCACATGTAAATAGGAGAAATAAAAACAGCATGTGGCCTATCTTCTTATGTCAAACAGTTCCATCCCCAGGCATAGGGGTTAGCGGAAGCAGAAAGAGAGCCAGTGAGTAGGTGCCCCCTTTCTGCTCTTTTCACCAGCCCAGCATGCCTTGCAGCAATTGGGGCAATAATGGGTTGATAACTCATTAAAACGTTTTGTACACCAGAGTCAGAGGCTCCTTCCTGCCCATGGATAGCTGACTGCTATAGCAATTCTAGGGTTGTGAAATGTTACAAATAACTCACAAACAAGCATGCAGTTAGTAATGCCAGAAGGAACTCCAAAGAACTGAATCATTTAACTTTTCTCCTAAATTTTCTCACAAGAGATTTTGCCCTACTTTATCAATAAAATCAGTTTCTTACCTCAAGCAAGAAAAAAACTAAGTCTGATATTACTCTTCTTAACTACTCTACTTTTGTATTTGCTTGTGGCTAAAACTCTACTGTTGGTGATTTACTAAAACATGAGTAACCAGCAGTAGACAGGCAAATGAGTGAGGCATCTCATTTTTGGATCCATGGGGAGCTGGTACTGCAGCTGTGCACGGGTCCATTTAACTAAATAGTGCATATCATCGGCCACCATTTTCCATGCAGTCTGGTATAACCCAGATATTGGGCAACTCAATGACATGTGGCTCCACCTACTGAGCATTACCAATCCACATAGTCCATAAGATTGGGGAGCAATCAGTAAAAGGGGGTTGCAAAGCATCCTAAATTATGGACAAGGTGCGGATTACTATCTTATGTGTTATTAATAACGGAACCCCATAATAATAAAGGCTCTCTTCTGTAGCAGGATTACAGAAGAACTGAAAAACAAGAAAAAGGAGGAAAAAAAACGTTTGCAGAGGAAAATGATGGAAAGGATAGAAGTATACAGAAGAAGATGACATCACAGCATATAATGAGGGAAAGAAGTATTTGAGCCCTTGCGGATTTTGCTCGTTTACCTTCTGACTAAGAAGTTACCAGTCTATAATTGTAATGGTAGGTTTATTGTAGCTGTAAGAGACAGAATAACAACAACCCTCAGAAACACATTGCCCCAAAGTCAGAGCTTGCGGTGCATTGTAATGAGTGAAATAAGTATTTGTTACCCAATCAAAAATTACTTAGTACTTGGTGGCAAAAACCTTGTTGGCAATCATAGACGTGAGACTTTTTTGTAGTTGGCCATCAAGTTTGGTTTTGGCCCACTCGTCTTTGCTGATCCTCTCCAAGTCAGTAAGTTTTTGAGGCTGATGTTTGGCAACTCGAACCTTCTGCTCCCTCCACAAATTTTCTATTGGATTAAGGTCTGGAAACTGGGTAGGCAACTCCAGGACCTTCATGTGCTTCCTTTTGAGCCATTCCTTTGTTACCTTAGCTGTATGTTTTGGGTCATTGTCATGGTGAAAGACCCATTCATGACCCATCTTCAGTGCTCATCCAAAACTTTAAAGTTCATTGACCCCCACAATGCAGTATGCTGTAGTTGTCAAATAACTCTAATGTTTCCACTCCTATGTTTGACCATTGGGATGGTGTTCTTTGAGTTATACTCAGTATTTTTCTTCCTCCAAACACGGCTGTTTGAGATGATTACATTGAGCTCTATCTTCGTATTATCTGACCACAGCAATTTCTCCCAAGCCCCTTCTAAATGACTTTTCACTGGAATACTTAAGTCATGCCTTTACATGTGTGTTCTTGAGCAGGGGGACTTTCTGAGTGCTGTAAGATTTCAATCCATTGCAGCATATTGTGTTACCAATGGTGATCTTGGTGACTGTGGTTCCCACTGCCTTTAGATCATTAAAAAGCTCCTCCCATGTAGCTGTAGAATTATGGTCATTTTATATTTTGTCCATTTCTGAATAGTTGCACCAACAATTGTCACCTTCTAACCAAGCTTCTTGCTAATGGTCTTGAAGCCCATTCCAGCATTGTGCAGGTCTATAATCTTGTCACATATTTCCTTCAACAGCTCTTTGTTCTTGCCCATGGGGAAGGGGAGATTGTAATGGAAGGATCTTTCTGTGGGCAGGTGTGCTTCATTCACATAATGAGTCGAGATCAAGAATATCTGTAACCGTTTTTTATCTGTGTGCCACATGGGCACATAACCAATCTGTGGGAAACAGAATTCTGTCTGGTTTGCAGGGGATCAAATACTTATTTCACTCAATGACAGTCAAAAAAAGTATAACGTTAATTTAATGTGTTGTTTGTGGATTTTTGGTAGTTTTCTTTCTCTTTTCATTAAAATGAAACTACCATAAAAAATACAAACTATTCATTTTTTTTGTAAGTGGACAAACTTACAAATGTAGCAACTGATCAAATAATTATTTCCCAGACTGTTCAAGTGTACAAAAGAAGAAAAATATTTAACTAATGTAAAGATAAAAGTACACGGAGGAAGAAAGAATAGACAGATAAAGCTATTTATTTATGATTTTTAATAAATTATTTGAATTACATTTATTTCAAATAAAGATTTTAACCCTTTTAGATAAACAAGTATGGGTCAAAACTGACTGTTTACCTGCTTACATAGGATAATATCTGGGGTGCCCTTATTATTAAAGGGGGTTTCCTAATTTTAACATAAGCTTCCACAGGACTTACAAGCGTGGATGTTGCTATCCTTCCAAAAAGGGAAACATGAGCCCTCAATTAAGTAACTATGATAATAAAATAATTTACTTACCACTGTTTTTGTCTCACACTGTGCCAATATCAAATTCATCTTGTTTTCAACCAGATTAAAGGTGTGATTGACAAAACCTGTCATTTCTGCTGAGAGTTCAGCAGGGTCGTCTACAAGTGTAAAAATTCAAATACATGTGTCTATTATGCATAATATTATTGATCTTATTGTTGTTTATTTATAAAAAGCCAACATATTAAATGCCATTGTAAATTCAATAAGAGAAGTAAATTGAAAATGTAAGTGATGAGTAATCACATAGACATGATACAAGTGCAGTGAAACACCCTGTCCAAAAGAGCTTGCAATCAAAGTCGTGGAAGAACATTAGATAGAATAGGTAAAGGAACAGGGCCGGTTCTCTTCTGAAGCAAGGTGAAACATTTGCATCAGGTGCAGATATTTCGGGGGCAGCATTTTTTTTTACTGTGTTTACACTAACAGCATGCAATCAGAGTATGAGGAAAAGCGAGAGGAGAGCGAGGTGAAGAGGTCATCATTGGGGAAAAGCAGCTTGTAGTGCTATGTGAGGAGCCTGGCAGTGAGTGAGGAGAGCAGTAGTGTTTGTCACAGACTCACAGCCAGCCAGAATGCTATTGTGTTGAGCTGCAGCACATCATGTGAGAACATTAAATGAAGCAGAGTAAATTGTTGGGTGCTGTGCAATCATTCCAAATCGGGGAGGGGGGGAGCATCATCACAAGTTTGCCTCAGGCAGCAAAAAGTCGAGAACCGACCCTGTAAAGGAAATATCAACAGCCAGAAGTGTAAGTGGATGGATTTGGCACAATGGTTTCAGGTGCGTGTGCTTGGCTTCAGTGGATGAAAATAAGGGCAGGGATGGTTTGGGCACTGGTATTGATGGCAATGAGAAGGCAAAGAGTAGCATAGAAAGGTAAGGTTATGTCTCGGCTTCAATACGAAAGCTAGGGAGGGGGGATGTTAGTTTTGTCAGTTAGGGTTAGAAAGTTAACAATAGGCATGGTTTAAAGGGGGAACTAGGCTAGACATCACTTAGGGGTATTGGTTAAGGTTAAGTGTCATATTAAGGTGGGATTTAGGGTTACACATCAGAAGGTGCAGTAGTTATGATTGGGTGTACAGTTAGGTTAAAGCATGGGGACAGCTAAAACTAAAGGAAATTGTTTAGGGTCTGCTATGTCTAAATGGAAATGTAGGTTTAGACAAAGTAGATGGAATATAAACAAAACGGCAAATATCATGTAGAGAGCAACAGCACAAAATTAGCTATGTAGAATTGACCTGTACCCAAACCACCAGCACCAAATCCAGGACCAAAGGTAATGGAAGTCATTTGTTAATGTATCTACCTTACAAGCAGTGCACAGGCCTGAAGCTACAATAATTCTTCAATTCACATTTTGTTATTACCAGGTAAAACAAGAGCTACTGCTGTCATTGCTGATATTTTACAGATGCCCCTCTGACATTATATTCCAGAAGCCAATTAATTTACTGCAGGAGTATATTCTTTGGAATACATGAACACAATAAAACTTTCACTTAGGAAACAACAGAGTACTAGATATTTTCACTTGTGACACCCTCACACTATAAAATGTTACTTTTAGAGAAAATTACAATTATATGTACGTTTAACAATATTTTGCAGACTGGTCCCCTATAACATAAACTCCAGGAAAAGACAGGGAAACTGTCAACAGTGAAGTTTGGAAGGGTGTATTTGCCCTATACAACGTAGATCTTGTTGGATATGTACTGTATGTTTGTAAAAAAAAAAAAACTGCAACAGGTATTAATAATGTGAAGTAAATCACACAGATGGCTCACATGTCAATTCTTATGAATAAATTGACCTAAAATTTGGTGAGATGACACTTAGTGAAGACTGGAAGAACATGCCTATTTTTTTCATCCACACAGTACCACTGTCATCAAAAAAATCACCCTTGCGATACTGAGATTTTTCTGGAGGGTAGTAGAGAGGACAGGTTGTAAAAGTTGTCACACAATGGCATCTATTTCCCTGATTCTTATTCTGCAAATAATAAATACACAGGTGTCAAAGATGACAGAGGTGTAAGGGAGTGGACAGAGTGCTTCAGTTTTTCCTACACCTGTTGCAACGTATGCACACAAACACATTACACTGCATGCACTATATAGGTGGTGCACCTATAAAGTGTTCCACCTTGGGCTAGGTTTCCATTTGTGTGATTTTTCCTTGAATTTTCACAATGAAATTTGCATTAGTATGGAAACCAATGATTGTAAATGGGCTAATTTCAATTTCATGCACATTTTAACATGTGAAAAATACTGCCAGCCAGCTGTATTTTTCCTCATTTCATGTGCAAATTTTCTCATACAATTCACAAGTTTGCATCCAATGTGATTTTTCAGATGCATTTTACCATGCATTTTTTCCAGTATCAGAAAATGTGCAGGCAATTTTCCTAATGGTAAAATAAAGTTAGGCATCAGAATGGGTTTTACGTTACAGGTAAAGGTTAGGGCTACGTATTATATTAGATTACGTAGTAAAACTATTCATTTATTATTATTTTTTAATATTACAAATATTACATATTTGGTAGTATCTATATTGGGTACTTTTTCCTGTCCCCTGTAACAATAAAAGGTACTTTTCCGTTAGCCGGGCGCATCTGGCAAGTGGCGCTAATTACATTCATTGTTCACGTAACAAAAGTGTTAATGTAACCGACTGTATTGTATTCTACCTCTCTCCTATAGAACACTGGCAGCCGGGGGGGGGGGGGGGGGGGGGGGGGGGGGGGAACACGCGTGCTCCCCATAGTCATTCGTCGCAAGAAAACAACCAGGATTCCCTGCTGCGACGAACGACTCTGGGGGGACACGCATGTCCCCGCCGGCTGGCCAGTATTGTATAGGAGAGAGAGAGGGCAAGGGGGAGGAGAGCGAGAGCCGAAGCCGGCGGCTTCATCTGTTACATTGCCACCGGCATCATTTTTTTTTTTTAAATTCGTTTTATTGAGAAAAGTATAAAACAATACAGCTTTTATATTATGCATGAGTAATATACAAACATTGTTTTTGCTGGTGTACTTCACCGGAATACATGTTTTTTCCAAAGTTATTTGCAATAGTATAATTATCATCAGATCACATATTGTACTAGAGTAACATTTCTTCAATATGGAGTATACAGAGTAATGTTTCCTTCATATTAACCCATGCACTATTCATTTATACAATCCTCACAAGAAATTTTACTATTATCCTATAATTAACATTGTTGCAACAACGTGTTGCATTCTTCTAGTAACAGGTGGTCTGGCTTCTAGTCAAGGGGCGGGCAATCCCGGGGCAAACAGCATCATTTATCTTTTGAATTAGTCAACCGTATCTATGGAATCTAACCATTCCTGCCAAATCATACTATGTTTTTGTGGACATTTACGATGGGAATATAGAATTTTTTCAAAGTGTATGGTTTCAATAACCAACTTCTTCCATTGGCTCACGTTAGGGGGTTCAGGAGCAAACCACTTAAGGATAATTACCTTCCTAGCTAAAAATAGGGTTTCATTTAGGAATATCCTATGGTAGTGTTGGCCGTCTTTAATTGGCATAATACCAAATAGACAGAGTTTCGGTTCTAAATTTATCGCAAATCCAGATACAGTAGTTAGAATTGCAACCACCCTGGTCCAGAAGGCCTGTACTGCCGGACACAACCAGATCAAATGTATGAAATCTGCATCTTGTTCATTGCATTTAGGGCAATTTGCATCTTCTCTAAGGTTTTTTAAAAGCATAGATCTAGGAGTCCAATAAGCCTGATGTATAATGTAAAGTTGTATTAGGCGATTGTGAGCCACTGGTGAAGATTGCTTTACTGACAAGAAGAAATCTTCTTGTTCATCATCTGTTATTGTTACATTACAACGGTCCCATTTGGCAAAAATTGGCAGAGGTTGTTTAGTAACTTTTGTATTCAGCAGATGGGTATATAAGTAGGATAAGTCCCTGGGCATCCTGGGTCTTAAGTATTCCTATTAATGAGTATTGAGAGATGGGTAATTTGGAGCATCCAAGTTGGGTACGTAAAGCATGGCGTAATTGTAGAGTCCTCAGTCCAGCTGAGTCTGGGATCTGGTACTTGGAGGTGAGGTCTGCTAGTGATAAAATTTTATGTTGATCAGAAGTCACATCAATGAGGGTTTTTACATTTTTCATTTTCCAGTATATTGGATCTGGTATAGCCAGCAGTTCAGTGAGTCTAGTATTATGCCATAAGGGGGTTTCAGGCAGAAGATCTTTATATTTATGAACAGACTTACTAAGTCTCCATACTTGTATTGCAAGTTTATGAATAGGTGTAAGTGGTCTAGCCCCTCCCTTTGCTCCTGTCTCCAGTAGCAGAAATAGGTTCCGTTTAGAAGCGTATGATGCTAGAAAGATTTCTGATTCTAGGGGAATCTGATCGGGCATCCAAGAGACAAGGAAACGGAGTTGCCCAGCCAAATAGTATAAAAAGAAATCTGGTAGAGCAAGGCCTCCCTCATCTAGTGGTCTGTGTAGTGTTTGTAGTTTGACTCTAGCTCTTTTGCCTCCCCATATAAACGTAGAGATAATGCTATTCAGTTTAGTAAAAAAGGATTTACGTATGGGTATTGCTGTATGCTAAATAATATATAAAATTTTGGGCAGTGAAATCATTTTTATTAAATTAACTCTGCCAATAACTGCCAAAGGGAGTTTACTCCAAATTTTACATTTTTCTGATAGTTCTTGTAGGAGTGGGAAGATATTAGATTGATAGAAATCTCCTGCGGACTTTGTAATGATGATCCCTAAATATCTAAACTGAGATACCACCAATAGAGGGCATTCTTCTGGGCTCAAGCTAATTGTGGGTTGGTCAAGGGGCATGATACATGACTTGTCCCAGTTTGTCTTGAGGCCTGAGTACTGACCAAACTCATTGATTTTGATGACTGCTTCTCTCAATGATGAGTATGTGTCTTCCAGATATAGAATTATGTCATCTGCATATAACCCTATGAGGTCTGTGGATGAGTCAACTGATAGACCACGAATTGTCAAAAATGATCTAAATTTAATGGCTAAGGCCTCTATAGATATTGCAAATAAGAAAGGTGAAAGAGGGCACCCTTGTCGGGTCCCTCTCTGCAGTTCAAAGTAATTAGAGACCTGTCCATTAATACACATTCTAGCAAGGGGCTTATTATACAGCACTTTTATCCAACTGATGAACCTAGGACCAAACCCAAAGTACTGCAGACACACTAGGAGAAAATTCCACTCTATGGAGTCGAATGCCTTCATAGTATCGAGTGATACTAAGGCTCTATCTCCAGTAATATTGTGTAATATTTGGGAGTGTATTAATGTACGCCTAATATTAATTGATGTACTTTTGCCTGGCATAAAACCGGTTTGATCCGGGTGAATAATGTCTAATATATATTTGGCTAACCTGTTTGTTAATAGTTTAGTAAAAATTTTATAGTCTGCATTGAGCAGAGATATGGGCCTATAAGACCCACATTGTAGCGGGTCCTTATCTGGTTTAAGTAGTACTATAATTGTAGCTTCATTACAACAAGGAGGGAGTTGTTGCTCAGTTTTGATATATAGAAAGACCTTTAATAGTTCAGGGGCCAATTTATCTCTGTATCTTTTATAATAGTCGGCCGGGAGGCCATCTGGGCCCGGGGCTGTATTGTTTTGCAAGGCTGATATAGCTATTTCTACTTCTTCTAGCATAAATGGACTATCTAGATCTTTCGCTTGTTCCTCAGTGAGAGCAGGGAAGTTACAGTCTGCCAAATATGTAACAATATCTTCTGTCGATTTCGTTGAATGAGAAGAATATAATTCAGTGTAAAAGGAGACAAATTCCCCCAGTATGTCTGCAGTAGAGCTAATCATCTGTCCCGTCCCATTGGTAATAGCTGTTATCACTGACGAGCCCCTATGGCCATGTGCCATCTGGGCTAATAACTTCCCAGTAAAATTGCCGGACTCAAAAAATTGTTGTTTTGAGAAAAATAGTTTCTGTTTAGACTTATGATTCAGAAATAGATTAAGTTCCCTTTGGGCCATGAGCCACGCCCTTCTGGACTGGTCCGATGGATTAGTAACACACTCCTGCTCCAATTCGGTGCATTTAGTTAAAAGTATTTCCTCTTTTTCACTTGCAGCTTGTTTAACATATGAAATACTGGCATGTAAACGTCCCCTCATGTAACATTTGGAAGCATCCCAAACTACAGATGTAGAAGCTGAGGAATTATTATCTATAAAAAAGGATGTGATTTGATCAGTAGTTCTATCTGGTATTGGGAATAAGGATAGCCAAAAGGGGTTTAATCTCCAAACTGGCCTAATTCTTTCACTATGAATTTCAATTGATATAAGAAAAGGTGAGTGATCAGAAATTCCTCTATTTAAGTATACAGCAGAATTCAGACGGGTAAGAGCAAGTGAATTCATCAACGCCAAATCTATGCGTGAGAATGACTTTTGTGCAGGGGTGTAGCAGGAGTATGCCAATGTGTCTGGATTTAAGGATCTCCATCCATCAGACCAGCCCAGTGACGCAGCCCATGATGCCAAATTACTTCTTATATCTCCCTTTCCCGCCGTTCCTGGGGACATTCTATCCTTTTGATTATGCATAACCATATTGAAATCTCCAATACACAGTATTGACGTATGTCCATCATCTAATATAGATGGAATAATCGGACGTAGCACCTCCAATGAAGCTGGAGGCGGTAAATATACCGCTAAAATTTTAAACGGCACAGTGTCCACGTTTGCCTGAAGGAATACATATCTGCCATTTGCTTCAGATTTAGTTGAGAGTAATTCCCATTGAATTCTTTTATGAACTAAAATTGAGACTCCTCTCGAGTTCGAGGTATGATATGAATGGTAAGACCATCCAACCCAGGGTCTCTGTACTCTTATAGAGGTCTCTTTTAGTAAATGTGTCTCTTGCAGAATCAAGATATCTGGGTCATGCTTTCTTACAAACGTGAACACTAAATTCCGCTTCATAGAAGTGCCCAGCCCACGTGTATTCCAGGACATTATTTTAATCATTCTTCCCATTTGGATCTATATATAAAGTTAAGACTCTCAGGAGCCCCATTCTCATACACAAGCTCCCCATCCGCTGAATCATTGATCATACCGTCTGCCCCCGCTGAACCCCCCCGCCCCCACCCCAGACGCCAGCACCAACATTTTGCATCAGTTACCTGCAACATGCAGGAATGATTATTAACTATATACAAGAGATACCACATAGTAACATATGGCAATATCACATAAACAGTGCTCATAGGTACTTTCAGCATCATCTGTAATTGTGGATTACTCCACGTCAGGGGTATGCAATAGGAGAGCCCCCCGCAGCTCAGCTTAAACCAGCGTCCCCCAGGCATGCATCTGGATATACCACTGGTAACCCGTAGCATACGGATTCATATATGTTTTGAAGCATATAAAGAGGGTTAGTTCAGTTCAAGTTCTTATATACGTGGATCTGAGGCATATTAAAATGGAGCACCGGGACCTCTGTTTATGTAGTTTCCCGGCTGTATAAGACATGTAGTCAGCAGGATCAGAAAGCAATAATTAAAGGAAAAGAAAAACAAAAGATTCAAGATCAGGCCTCCAGCAACACAAAAGTAAGAGTGACCTTGCTCAAATAAGATGATATTTAACAGCATAGTTTAAGGCCCCTTCGGGTGTTTCGAAGAAGTGAGTCTTACCATCATGGATCACACGCAGTTTAGCAGGATACGCCATAGAGTAGTTCACCCCTTTATCACGCAGCTTCTTCTTAACTGTTATAAAGGTAGCTCTGCGTTTTTGTAAAGCCAGCGAGAAATCCGGGAAAATCTGTACCTTGACGTTTTCGAACGATATGTCACCCTTCTCTCTTGCCAAACGAAGTACTGTGTCCCGATCTCTGAAATTCAGAAATCGAGCAATAAATGGCCTAGCAGGAGCCCCTGGTTGCGGTGCTTTCCCCGGAATCCTGTGGGCCCTCTCGACTATGAACGCGCTGGAAAGGCCTTCAGATCCCAGGTTTTCTTTCACCCATGTCTCAAAGAATGCCTCAGGATTTGTTCCTTCCGCCTTCTCCGGTAGGCCTATCAGGCGGACGTTGTTCCTCCGCAGGCGATTCTCAAGGTCATCTAACTTCTCGGTGGTCGCGGTGTCCGACGTCCGTAGTTCAGCAATTTGCTTGGGCATCGGTTTCACCGTATCTTCCAAGTCGGATATCCTTTGCTCCGCCTCGGTGGTTCGTTGGCGTAGCTTCGTCATATCACCTCAGATGAGGCCTACCTCTACCTTCATCTCCTCGATTTTGGAAGTCAGGGAGGTTTTGGTCTCCGTTATTGCCACCAGTAAGTTTTCATATACTTTGCTTAAGGTGAGTTCTTCTCTGTCCTCTTGTAGTGGGACCAGCGTAGGTGGTTCTGAGTCACTATCAGAGTTGCCCGCCGTGCCCTCCACACCCTTACTTGATCCAGCGCCATCTTGTTTTTCACTCTCGGCGTACTGAAACTGAGCAAGTTTCTCCGCTGCATTTGGTTTGTTTTTTCGTGCAGTGGCCATTTCAGTTAAGTCCAGTGGTTCCTGATCTTGATGTCAACCGAATGGTGGGCGTATTAGCCTCGGATAACTGTGCTGCTCGGGAGCTCAGGTCGCGCACGTCCTATTACATCGAGCGCCGGCTCCGCCCCCCCCCCCCCCCCCCCCCCCGCCGGCATCATTTTAATTCCATTAACTCACTTTTTACAATACATTTGGCCTCAGCGAGACGGCCAGTAAAAACACAATACAATCGGTTAAATTAACACTTTTGTTACGTGAACTATTAATGTAATTATTGCCACCTGCCGGATGCGCCCGGCTAACGGAAAATTACCCTTTATTGTTACAGGGGACAGGTAGGGAAATCCCCTTGTCACACATATCTGAAATGTAGGAGTGTCTGTGGTGGTATTCAGGCATTTCATGCACACACCTGCAACAA
Organism: Hyperolius riggenbachi; assembly: GCF_040937935.1. Taxonomy (NCBI): domain Eukaryota; kingdom Metazoa; phylum Chordata; class Amphibia; order Anura; family Hyperoliidae; genus Hyperolius; species Hyperolius riggenbachi. Next base: position 279,410,343 of record NC_090647.1, read on the forward strand.
GAAGGCAGAACACCTGATATTCATTTTCTTTCTACATTTGTGGATAAGATTTTCAGACGATCATACACAACTAACGAAGCATCATTTTTAGGTGACGGTCAGCAATTTCAGTTTTCATAGTCTCTCAGTTTAAACCCCCGCTTATCCCAACAGTAATGTACCGTATATCTATATTTTAGATTTTCTTAGGCTTTTTTTTAAAACAGATTTGTTTTATCGATTTACCTATTTACTTGGGAGGGGGCAAAGATCTGGGGGACTTTTTATTACTAAAGGAAATTCCCAGATTTCACCCCACCCATCAGTCATGTCATATCATATCATGTCATGCATTTTATGTTATAGTTTAAAAAACCTGAAAGATGACATCCTGTTTCTTCTGCTGCTTTTGTCCATAGATCTTTCAGCAAGATTTGCTTCTTTCTCTCAAGTTTTTCATATTCAAGACTGATAATGTGTGGAGGACTCTTGATATTAGGGAAAAGAGATCACATTGAAAAATCACGGAGAAAAAAAACATTAAAATAAACAAAGGAATATGTGTATTAACTTAAAACAAACCTAAACTGATAGGGATAACTTATGAGATAATTATTTGTATGTGTAGTAGTAATGATAAAGAGAACATTCCTATGGCCATATGCAATTCGAGGTGATAAGAAGCTGAAAACGTGTGCTTCTTGTCACCTCACATCACTCACGATTTACCGGCATCCAATTGCCGACTTCATCTGAGTGATGTGCAAGCATAAAGTGATGTGCAAGCATAACTCAGGTGAGCGATACTTGGTCCTGTGTGATGCTGAGTGATGTGGAGCAAGGTATTTGTGCTGCCTCGCTTCCCCAGGGGAGGTGCGCATACCCATTGCTGGTCAATAAATTAGGATACCATAAATCTTAATGGTCTAACCTATCCCGTTACTTAATTTTAGGACTTGTCAGTGCTAGTCACTGGTTAGTTCGGGAATTGCATAGGGCAGCTAGCGTCGCCAAATTTTACCGTAATATTAAATTTAACGATTTAAATTTTAAGTCTGAAGACTACATAGCAACTATGTCAGTGAGACATAAAATCGGGTTCTTTCAGCTCTACCAAAAAAGAAGTAATTACCTTTTTAACTTTTCAGTGCTTTAGAACTCACCAGCACTTATTGCTGGCGAGTTCGTGAATTGCATAAGGCCTGTAGATTTTTCCAAATTTTACCATAATTTCAAATGTAAGGGTTTAAAGGATACCAGATGCGAAAAATATAGGAGAGCGTCCGAGAGCACTCTGTGCATGCACTTGATGTCACGATTAAGTCATGCGCATGTGCAGAGTGCTCCTGGCTGCAGTCACAAGCTGAGTGACGCGCGCAACCGGGCCAGTGCAGGCATAGTGATGCCTGACTTCGTGACCCGGAAGATGGTGCTGGAGGGCAAGCCGCATCAGAGGGACAGAAAAGAGAACAGGGGGAGCAGTGGGCCTCAGGACGACTTACCATACATGCCAGCTGAAGCCTATGACAGCCAATCACAGTGATAGGCTGGCCGGCGGAGGGAGGGTGGGGACACATGGTAAATAAAAATACGGCATTTTTTTAAAAAAACTAGTAGACCTAAGCCCATTTAAAAAACGGGCTCTAGGTCTGTGCTGGAACCCCCCACCCTCCTCTCTCCTCCATCCCCTGTGACCGCCGCCACTGCACATGCGCACCCGCTGCGCACACTGCCGCCACACGCGAGCACACGCCCGCCTGGGGGCCACCTGGCCCGTCCGGCTCCCTGTCCAAAGGTTGTCCCTGCGGCACATGCGCAGTAGCGCAAACGCAGGGACACACAGACACGGGACGCAGAGACACAGGGGTTTTATTATAAAGGATAAAACAAATAAATATTTATTTAAAAAAAAACAACATTGGGGGAGCGATCAGACCCCACCAGCAGAGAGCTCTGTTGGTGGGGAGAAATGGGGGGGGGGATCACTTGTGTGCTGTATTGTGGGCCCTGCAACGAGGGGTTAAAGCTGCAGTGGCCCTTTTTGTGAGAAATGGCCTGGTCTTTAGGGGGGTTTAATACTGTGGTCCTCAAGTGGTTAAATCTAAAGACCGCACAGCAACTATGTCATTGGGATAAAAAATCTGGTTCATCCAGCTCTAACAAAAGAGAAGTACCGTAATTACCTTTTTAACTTTTCAGTGCTATATTGTTATTTGCAGTGATTGTACAACTATATGCAAGTATTTTGGCTTCTATTTACTTTTCAGCAAAGCTGCCCTGCATTCCACTGTAATTTGACTTTCAACCAGACTATACAGTATAATGCACTGGTTTTGTTAACACTGCTATAAAAGAAAGGAAACATAGGAAAGTTCTTACTGGTACTACAGCAAAATCCCTTATATCCGACACAGGTGGTGATTGACTGATATCGGATACATATTTTTGCTGGTTGCTTGAGCAACCGGCCAAAAATAGCACAAACCTTCCCTTGTGCAGCAGAAACTATTTACTGATTCTACGGGCACCATTTTCTTCCCCTTCTGTAGCTTCCAGCGGCTTTCCGACGTCCTCTGTGTACGGCTCCAGATGTGTCACTTGACCTGCATCGGGTCAGGTGATATGCCAGGAGCCGTCCATGTATACCGGAAAGCCGCTGGGAGATGCAGGATGAGTCATTGCCCCTGATTGGTGGCCAGAGAGCCCTCTGTTTGGTGGCCGGTGAGCTCCCCCACCTCCCCCCATTTGGGTAGCCAGAGAACCCTCTGTTTGGTGACCATTGAGCCCCAGCCTTGGTAGCCTGGGGGTGGGGATGTTACTTTGAGACAGACACCAGGAAGTGCATACCATGCTCGAATCCTGGCAAGGTGAGTTAACCTAATCTGATGTGCGCTCTGCATATGCCCTCGCTGCTGTGATCACAGTGAGTCAGAATGTCACTTGGTCAAGTCAAAATGTATTAATGCTTACCAAAAGACCAGGAACATTTGGATATTTACTGAAATATCTTTCTACAAATTCTTTTCCCAAGAGCTTGAATATTATTTGTCTTTCCTTGGTCTCATTAAGAAATGGCTGCACCTTTATAGCAAACTTGGCTCCAACTTTGTCCAACACCTAAAAACAAAAACATAAACATGTTTGACTCATTTAAAGTAAACCTAACAGACTGTGATGTATGGAAAATGTTCCATGATCACATGATCAGGCTAGAAGACAGTGGAAACAATGGGGGAGTAAGGGACAGGATCTTTACATCAAACGGCAGAACGACATTGGTTTGTTATTTTCAGAAATGACATGATGGACAGATTACAACAAGTAAGTACTACCGGTAGCTGTTTACATAAAAAAGAATTACTAGTACATCTATATTTGTAGTAAGAGTTAATAACCTTCCAGGAGTAAGTTTCAATTCCAAAACAATTTTTGGGGGTTCAAATTAACCATAGCAATTCACTTTTTATCACTCTCTAATAAATCAAGAACAAGTGTGCGAAGGCATCCCATTAGGCACCAACAAAACTATTTGAAAATGCACCAGCAAAACTCTTTGATCATGCATAACAGCTAATCACATAGGGAAGCAAATAATGGCCACCACACAAAGGAAGGAGGGTTGTGTGATTTATCTGAAAAGCACTGTGGGGGAAAAAAGGAAGAATGGACTGTAAGCTAGTTGATAGTCAGATAGTGCTGGCCAGTCATGGAGTGAACACTAGTAAGTCTGTTCAATCCACAGCGATCTTTGCCTAGAAGACCATGGGCAATACTTAGTAAGCTGAAGGATTGCAATTTGCTATAGTTCAGTTTAGTGCTATGTGGAGAACACAATTGTCAGGATGTGATCGCATACTGCCTGGTCTGTGGTGCTACTGCAATGTGAAGAAACTATAGAATTGCATGGTTCTATGCAAAACAGGAGCAGAGATTGTCACTATTTAAATCAGGGGTGCCCACACTTTTTCGGCTCGCGAGCTACTTTAAAATTCGCCGAGGCCAGGAGATCTACCAACATTTCAAATACTGAGCTTAGCATTAATAATGCTGGTATATTACTATACAAGTCTTGTATAGTCATATAACAACATTATAAATGCTAAGTTTAGCATGGGACGACCACAAATTGCAATCTCATTGGCAGAGGATTTCCCCACACAGGCAATCTCATTGGCAGAGGATTTCCCCACACAGGCAATCTCATTGGCAGAGGATTTCCCCACACAGGCAATCTCATGGGCAGAGGATTTCCCCACACAGGCAATCTCATTGGCAGAGGATTTCCCCACACAGGCAATCTCATTGGCAGAGGATTTCCCCACACAGGCAATCTCATTGGCAGAGGATTTCCCCACACAGGCAATTTCATTGACAGAGGATTTCCCCACACAGGCAATCTCATGGGCAGAGGATTTCCCCACACAGGCAATCTCATTGGCAGAGGATTTCCCCACACAGGCAATCTCATTGGCAGAGGATTTCCCCACACAGGCAATCTCATTGGCAGAGGATTTCCCCACACAGGCAATCTCATTGGCAGAGGATTTCCCCACACAGGCAATCTCATTGGCAGAGGATTTCCCCACACAGGCAATCTCATTGGCAGAGGATTTCCCCACACAGGCAATCTCATTGGCAGAGGATTTCCCCACACAGGCAATCTCATTGCAGATGATTTCCCCACACATGCAATCTCATTGGCAGATGATTTCCTCACACATGTAATCTCATTGGCAGATGATTTCCCCACACATGCAATCTCATTGGCAGATGATTTCCTCACACATGCAATCTCATTGGCAGATGATTTCCCCACACATGCAATCTCATTGGCAGATGATTTCCCCACACATGCAATCTCATTGGCAGATGATTTCCCCACACATGCAATCTCATTGGCAGATTTTCCCACAAATGCAATATCATTGGCAGATTTCCCCACAAATGCAATCTCATTGGCAGATCTCCCCACAAGTGCAATCTCATTGGCAGATTTCCCCACAAGTGCAATCTCCTTGGCAGATTTCCCCACAAGTGCAATCTCATTGGCAGATTTCCCCACAAATGCAATCTCATTGGTAGATTTCCCAACAAGTGCAATCTCATTGGCAGATTTCCCCACAAGTGCAATCTCATTGGCAGATTTCCCCACAAATGCAATCTCATTGGCAGATTTCACCACAAGTGCAATCTCATTGGCAGATTTCCCCACAAATGCAATCTCATTGGCAGATTTCCCCACAAGTGCAATCTCATTGGCAGATTTCCCCACAAGTGCAATCTCATTGGCAGATTTCCCCACAAATACAATCTCATTGGCAGATTTCCCCACAAGTGCAATCTCATTGGCAGATTTCCCCACAAATACAATCTCATTGGCAGATTTCCCCACAAGTGCAATCTCATTGGCAGATTTCCCCACAAATACAATCTCATTGGCAGATTTCCCCACAAATGTACCCCCACACAGTGACATTAACCCCCCTCCCCACCCCAGCATATTTGGCAGCAATCCTTCCCTCAACTAGGAGTGCCCACATTAAGCTCAGTTAAACCCCCTGCCACCCCCATCCCTCCCTCCCCTCCCCCCGCAGGGCTTCTATGAATAATAACTAAATCCCCTTCCCCCTGCAGCCCCACAGTAAACTAATTGGCCCCGACCTGCAGCGCGACCCGACCCACCAGCACCATAATTCTATTCCCCACCTTGGCAGCAATGTAATTCCTCCGCTCTCCAGTCTCCAGTCCAGTCCTTCCAAAGATGGATGCGGTGGTAGAAGCCCGCGGGACAAGGGGGAGGCGTGGCCACAACGCTTGACCATCACAGAGGAGGGAGAGAAGACGCTCACAATTGGCTCCTCTCCCCCTCCAGCCACGCCTCTCCCATCAGCGCTGCTCAATTGGCTCCTCTCCCCCTCCAGCCACGCCTCTCTGTTTAGCTGCGCCTCTCCCATCAGCGCTGCTCCGCTCGGAAGCAGATTTTGACAGCCGCAGCACGACACAGAGAACGCGCGGCTATATTTAACAAGACGCGGCCAAGAGGCCGCGATCTACCAAATAGGCGGTCGCGATCTACCGGTAGATCGCGATCGACCTATTGAGCACCCCTGATTTAAATGAACAGAAATTAGTCCATGTGTGTATACTGTATGTTTCCTTATCCATTGTAGTCCACTGCATCATGTTTTGTCATTATGTGCACTTGAGCATGCACTGTGTGTAAAAAGTAGAAAAAAGCTGACCAAAAAGACTCCCGTTACTAATTTACCTTGGTGAAGATGATAATTTGAATTTACCAACAGCTTGTCTAAATAAAACCTTAAGACTCCCATTCTTACCCTTACGTCTTTTTGGGGACAGGAAAGGAGAGCGTTTTGTCCCTAAACATTGGAAAAATGGTACTTAACAAGGAGGAGTTCAACTTCCTCTCGCAAGGTACATCCCAATGCTGAACAATGGTGATTTGGTTATAACTTGGGAGGAAGAAACACAAGCTCACTGGCTCTTCCTTTCTGGCCAGTCAATCTGCATGGCAATAATTATTCCAGTATTTGTAAAGCACTTTTCTCCTGTCGGACACAATGCGCTTGCGAGGCAGCCAATAGAGCGACTCAGTAAGCAGTAGCAGTGTTAGGGAGTCTGGCCCAAGAACTCCCTACTGAATAGGAGATAATGACTAGGGAGGGGGCACTATAATTTTTTATCCCTATTGATTTCAAAGAAGACAGTCATGGCTCTTGTGCAGTAAGCCAGAAGAGTTTCTGGTTCTTTGGAGATTGGGCTACAATGCCAGCTATGCAGAATATAAATCTTGCTTGATGATTATATTTTCCTGCACTAAGCTGAAGGATTATATATTGCTATCGTTTGGCTTAGTAAATCAAACCCACTGTGTAGCATATACAGTAGCATCCATTCACTGCTTTACTAGGCTACCTCTGCTGTTGTGTTGAGTGCTTTCAGTTTTACATTGCGTATGTGACATGTGGGAAGATTTTTGGAAATGTGCACTTAAACTTAACTTAGCATCAACCTTATTTGAGACAATCATTTGAAGATGAAACTTACACAAACCTGATATGCAGGGGAGGTGGGATTTTTACATTGGACCATTGTTAGATTACATTTATCATAGTTTTTTTCTGTATTTACTACTTGTGATCATCACCAATCACTATAGATGTATTTTTATATATTTTCTACATTTTTTGTAGCTGACGATCCCCCTTTGCCTTGTTATCCTTTTAGTTTTTGCTTTCTTTTACTTTCTCTTGCTCTTCCTTCTTACTGTACTCCCTTAGGTTTCTCTGTCCCTGGACACCTGTAGGGTCTGTACTATCCTTTCCTTCTTCATTCTCCATTGCCTCCCTCCCTCCCTTTGTCTTTAACCTCAACTTTTTCTTTGTCTTTTGTCTTGTTATATTATGAAAGCAGCACTTTGTTCATGTTTCTTCGGGAACTCTTGTGATGTTGCCATGTTCTGGGACTTCCCCAGGTATTGCTTTCATTGTACAATATACATATTGCTCCTATTCCCATTTGCGAATGGGAACCAAAGGGATGCGATATGGCTACGCATCACTTCGGCTCCCATTCACGTCACTTCCGAATCCCCCGAATGGAGGAGATGGGGGCGGATGCAGGCATGCTGCAGATTCTCTGATCGCTCCGCACCACTCCAGATAACCAGCATGCAATGGAAACTGTTCCTTTGGTTTCAGTTCGGCCGCGGTGCCGGCTATGTAGCCGCTTTGCACTGCGTGTAGTGTAAATGAGCCCTAATAAAAATAGATTTAAAGGACAACTATCATGAAAAATTTAAATGTATTAAATACATAGATATAAATGCACATTTCATAAATTACTTTTTTTTTCTATGTCATTCTCAATTACAGTAAGTAGTGAATATCTGACAGATCTGAAAGGTTTTAGACTAGTCCATGTCTTTATAGGGGATTATCAGTTATTTCTCTATAATCAAGAAGCACTTACTGAACTGCAGTCGATCAGTCCAACTGCCAAAATAGTGTGCAAATAAGTAGGGAGGCTGGCTGACATCTTTGTATGGATCATTTTCAGGTAGTGATTTTGGAGAAAAAAAATAAAGATAATACTGAGAATACCCCATAAGGAGATGGATTATTCTAAAATCTGTAAACTCTGTCAGATTTTTACTACCTACTGTAAGTGCTAGATTCTAGAAAGGTTATTTTGTAGGCTAGATGAAAAATTATACTGTGGGAGAAAATTTGCAGAAAAGTTACCGTAATTGAATCAGGGTCATCATTTTATCTATTTATGAATACAATATATTAAGCTTTCTGAGACATTACTTTAAGCCTCATAGCTCTGCTATTTGGAGCTGTTATACACATTTAGGTATTAAGAGACAGCCTGTCTTATTAGTCTGAAGTTAGACAGTTAACAGGATGGCATCAGCTGACAGCTAACTTTAAACTCCGGTTTCATCCTCAGGCAAAATATGTATGGATTTGGTGGGAATTATGTTTCTTTTCCCAATAAGTAAACCTTCACAAATAAAATAAATTAACAAAACGGTTTAATGCTGATGGACCATACGGGAGGTATTCAGTGATGGTAGTAAGCTTGGTGATTTATACTTTACTTGAACTTATGTTTACATTTATATGCAAGTGTATACTGTATGTATTAATAGGATAGAAACAAACATGGAATAGACATGAGCAATGTGCCACGTGACTGTGATGCAACAAGCTAATTTGTTCCTAAGAAACTAACCATGTGCATGCTCATTTATTCATTCAATTTGTCAATCAATAGCATGCAGCATCTAAGATGTGTCTAATGCGAAGCATTATGTTAGTGAATACTCAATAGAGATAAGGATTATTTCTTATTATTTTACTCGTCTTTCTTGGAATGGCCAATCACAGTGACCTAGTTCAGGCTAAGTGTCTTGGAAAGCCTTTAACAAATAGATACATAATATGTAAGCTAAAGGGGTACAGGGTTTAAAACTTGATCTTCCAATATGCCAAAGAAAAATCAAACTTCTAGATCTTCTTTTACACGTCACATTTATTACAGGAAACATATTGCTGAATCCTACTCATAAATTCGAATACATTTTCTTTGCATATATGGAGCAATCAGTTTGGAACATAGTGCCTCTGTTTCCATTGTCATAATTAACCTCTGAGGTATTGTTTCACAGAAAACTATTGTGTGCTTCTGGTAGAAATAGCAGGCAGAACTGTGTGAGATCATGAAATGCCTGCTAATGTGTTGAATTAATATTTAATGCTGATCTGCAGGGAAGGAAAGACAGTACAATAAGTATCACTGGCATTATTTTCCTCCAGCGCTGCCACTTCCTCATTTTACTACCTTCCAAATTTACTCTAACATCTACTCCAAGTGCATCAATCAAAGGGCTCTCCTATTATTAAAATCTGTATTTGCCTTTTTAAGTAACTGTCCCCTACATTGAAAAAAGTGCTATTGTAACATTGCCTGTTGCAGCATCATTAACCACTTGAGGACCTAGGGCTTTCTACCCCTTAAAGAGACACTGAAGCGAGACTAAATCTCGCTTCCACACCATCATGCACAGTGGTTTGATAACGCTATAAAAGAGCTGAAAAGACAAGGCCGAAAACTTGAGAGACTGTGGCGCAAATCTCAGTCCCCAGAAGACAAACATGCCTTAATCCTCCACTTGAAGAGCTACCAAAAGGTAATCACGGGAAAAAAATCATCCTTTCTATCACAAGAGATTGCAAATGCAGTTAACAAACCAGCCCAACTGTTCCGCACAGTGGAAAAACTCTGCAACCCGGCATGTCAAAAACTTAACATCGAGTCTTCAAAGGACCTCTGTGACCAATTTGCCCATTTCTTCACAGACAAAGTCTCCGCTATAAGGTCCGCCATCCAACTTACAGCATCTGAGCCTAATATAGCGCCGAAGACCATTAGCAGAGACAATGTAACACCTTGGTCAAACTTCAAAGAAATTGATGAAGAAGTCACATCAAGCATCCTCCTTCACGTCCGCCTAACTACCTGTGACCTAGATCCTGGCCCAACACAGTTCATGTTGAACTGCCCCGACCTGTTCGTACCGGTATTCCTAAAAATTGTTAACTGTTCCTTAAAATCAGGGATATTTCCTGCTTTACTGAAGGAAGCAATCATCAGGCCTCTCCTCAAAAAACCCTCCCTGGACCCAGATGCAATGACCAGCTACAGACCTGTCTCTAACCTTCCCTTTCTGGGCAAGCTAATTGAAAAAGCTGTTTACCTCCAGCTAGAAGTCAAAATCCTACAAAACAACAGTTATGACCCATTCCAGTCTGGCTTCAGGAAACACCACAGCACTGAAACGGCCCTCATCCAAATATGCAACCACCTGCTCATGGCAAGAGACAGAGGAGAGTGCTCCATCCTCATACTGCTAGACCTTTCTGCAGCCTTTGATACAGTTGACCATGACATCTTGATAAACAGGCTACAGGAATACTGCGGCATTGATGGCATAGTTCTTCAGTGGTTCCAATCCTTCTTGAGTGGCAGAACCCACAAAGTGTCTATGGGGCCCTTCCTGTCCACCCCTGTATCACTTAGGTATGGGGTGCCCCAGGGCTCAATCCTCTCTCCCCTGCTTTTCACGATTTACATGTTACCGCTGGGAAAACTAATCCAAAAACATGGCCTGACATACCACTGCTATGCAGACGACACTCAACTATATCTTTCCTTCAAGCCTGGTGTGACAGACCCAACTCTAACTATAAACGCCTGCTTACGTGAACTACAGCAATGGATGAATGACAACTGGCTGAAACTAAATGCAGACAAAACTGAAGTCCTTCTGATAGGAGGGCAGAGCATGATAACAAAACAACTTAACTTGCAGTCTTCACCACTGGGAATAGGAGGCACGGATCTGCGCAGCTCTGATCATGTGCGTAGCCTGGGAGTTCTAATTGATTGGGATTTAAACTTCAGAACTCAAATCTCTGCTGTGGTGAAATCATCCTATTTTCACCTGAAGAACATTGCAAAAATCAAGCACCTCATACCCCCAGAAGATCTGCCAACCTTAGTCCACGCCTTCATCACATCCCGACTGGACTACTGCAATGCTCTCTACACTGGCCTTCCAAAAAAGGTCTTGTACCGACTACAGCTGATACAGAATACTGCTGCCAGACTGCTAACCAACCAACCCCGTCACTGCCACATAATGCCAGTCCTGCACTCCCTTCACTGGCTACCTATAGAATGGAGGGTCCTATTCAAGATCGGCCTACTGACATTTAAATCCCTGAATAATTTAGGCCCTGGATACATGAAAGATATGTTGCAGCTGCGTAGCAATCCCCGCATTCTCAGATCAACAGGTTCTAATAATCTAGTCATACCCAGAGTCCACTTGGAAACTTTTGGTCCCAGAGCCTTCTGTCATGCTGCCCCTACGTTTTGGAACTCCTTACCTCAACAGATCAGGACAGCTCGATCCCTGGACGTGTTTAAATCCAGACTGAAAACCCACCTGTTCAGTTTGGCATTTGCAGAAATATAACTTTTGTTGTGTGAATACTTCATCCTACTAATTACTGAATCTGAGAGAGCCTAAGCGCTTTGAGTCCTATGGGAGAAAAGCGCTATAGAAATGTTATTGTATTGTATTGTATTGTATTGTATATATAGCAGGGGCATGTGTGCCCCTGCTAAAACGCCGCTATCCCGCGGCTTAACGGGGGTCCCTTCACCCCCAACCCACCACCCGCAAACCTTGGTCGCAGACTTGGTCGCTTTTCCCCTCTTCCTGGAGGCAGGGCTAACGGCTGCAGCCCTGCCTCCCAGCGCGTCTATCAGACGCGCATCGCCGCCTCTCCCCCGCCCCTCTCAGTGAAGGAAGACTGAGAGGGGCGGGGGAGAGGCGGAGATACGCGTCTGACAGACGCGCATGGGGCAGGGCTGCGGCGGTTAGCCCTGCCCCAACCAGGAAGCGCTCCCCCGCTGCACGGAGGGGGTTTGGGGGGACAGGGACCCCCGTTAAGCCGCGCTATAGCGGCGTTTTAGCAGGGGCACGCATGCCCCTGCTAGCTATGAGGTCTGAAGCGAGATCTATTCTCGCTTCAGACTCTCTTTAAGGACCGGCCACTTTTTTTCCATTCAGACCACTGCAGCTTTCACGGTTTATTGCTCGCTCATACAACCTACCACCTAAATGAATTTTGGCTCCTTTTCTTGTCACTAATAAAGCTTTCTTTTGGTGCTATTTGATTGCTCCTGCGATTTTTACTTTTTATTTTATTCATCAAAAAAGACATGAATTTTGGCAAAAAAATGATTTTTTTAACTTTCTGTGCTGACATTTTTCAAATAAAGTAAAATTTCTGTATACATGCAGCGCGAAAAATGTGGACAAACATGTTTTTGATAAAAAAAACCCATTCAGTGTATATTTATTGGTTTGGGTAAAAGTTATAGCGTTTACAAACTATGGTGCAAAAAGTGAATTTTCTCATTTTCAAGCATCTATGACTTTTCTGACCCCCTGTCATGTTTCATGAGGGGCTAGAATTCCAGGATAGTATAAATACCCCCCCAAATGACCCCATTTTGGAAAGAAGACATCCCAAAGTATTCACTGAGAGGCATAGTGAGTTCATAGAAGATATTATTTTTTGTCACAAGTAAGCGGAAAATGACACTTTGTGAGAAAAAAAAAAAAGTTTCCATTTCTTCTAACTTGCGACAAAAAAAATGAAATCTGCCACGGACTCACCATGCCCCTCTCTGAATACCTTGAAGGGTCTACTTTCCAAAATGGGGTCATTTGTGGGGTGTGTTTACTGTCCTGACATTTTGGGGGGTGCTAAATTGTAAGCACCCCTGTAAAGCCTAAAGGTGCTCATTGGACTTTGGACCCCTTAGCGCAGTTAGGCTGCAAAAAAGTGCCACACATGTGGTATTGCCGTACTCAGGAGAAGTAGTATAATGTGTTTTGGGGTGTATTTTTACACATACCCATGCTGGGTGGGAGAAATATCTCTGTAAATGACAATTTGTTAATTTTTTTTACACACAATTGTCCATTTACAGAGATCTTTCTCCCACTCAGCATGGGTATGTGTAAAAATACACCCCAAAACACATTATACTACTTCTCCTGAGTACGGCGATACCACATGTGTGGCACTTTTTTGCACCCTAACTGCGCTAAAGGGCCCAAAGTCTAATGAGTACCTTTAGGATTTCACAGGTCATTTTGAGAAATTTCGTTTCAAGACTACTCCTCACGGTTTAGGGCCCCTAAAATGCCAGGGCAGTATAGGAACCCCACAAATGACCCCATTTTAGAAAGAAGACACCCCAAGGTATTCCGTTAGGAGTATGGTGAGTTCATAGAAGATTTTATTTTTTGTCAAAAGTTAGCGGAAAAACACAATTAAAATCAATTTCCGCTAACTTGTGACAAAAAATAAAATCTCCCATGCTAAGTGGGAGAAATATCTCTGTAAATGACAATTGTTTGATGTTTTTTACACACAATTGTCCATTTACATAGAAATTTCTCCCACCCAGCATGGGTATGAGTAAAAATACACCCCAAAACACATTATACTACTTTTCCTGAGTACGGCGGTACCACATGTGTGACACTTTTTTGCAGCCTAGGTGCGCTAAGGGGCCCAACGTCCTATTCACAGGTCATTTTGAGGCATTTGTTTTCTAGACTACTCCTCGCGGTTTAGGGCCTCTAAAATGCCAGGGCAGTATAGGAACCCCACAAGTGACCCCATTTTAGAAAGAAGACACCCCAAGGTATTCCGTTAGGTGTATGGCGAGTTCATAGAAGATTTTATTTTTTGTCACAAGTTAGTGAAAAATGACACTTTGTGAAAAAAAACCAATAAAAATCAATTTCCGCTAACTTTTGACAAAAAATAAAATCTTCTATGAACTCGTCATACACCTAACAGAATACCTTGGGGTGTCTTTTTTTCTAAAATGGGGTCACTTGTGGGGTTCCTATACCGCCCTGGCATTTTACGGGCCCCAAACCGTGAGTAGTCTGGAAACCAAATGTCTCAAAATGACTGTTCAGGGGTATAAGCATCTGCAAATTTTGATGACAGGTGGTCTATGAGGGGGCGAATTTTGTGGAACCGGTCATAAGCAGGGTGGCCTTTTAGATGACAGGTTGTATTGGGCCTGATCTGATGGATAGGAGTGCTAGGGGGGTGACAGGAGGTGATTGATGGGTGTCTCAGGGGGTGGTTAGAGGGGAAAATAGATGCAATCAATGCACTGGGGAGGTGATCGGAAGGGGGTCTGAGGGGGATCTGAGGGTTTGGCCGAGTGATCAGGAGCCCACACGGGGCAAATTAGGGCCTGATCTGATGGGTAGGTGTGTTAGGGGGTGACAGGAGGTGATTGATGGGTGTCTCAAGGTGTGATTAGAGGGGGGAATAGATGCAAGCAATGCACTGGCGAGGTGATCAGGGCTGGGGTCTGAGAGCATTCTGAGGGTGTGGGCGGGTGATTGAGTGCCCTAGGGGCAGATAGGGGTCTAATCTGATAGGTAGCAGTGGCAGGGGGTGATTGATGGGTAATTAGTGGGTGTTTAGGGTAGAGAACAGATGTAAACACTGCACTTGGGAGGTGATCGGACATCGGATCTGCGGGCGATCTATTGGTGTGGGTGGGTGATCAGATTGCCCGCAAGGGGCAGGTTAGGGGCTGATTGATGGGTGGCAGTGACAGCGGTGATTGATGGGTGGCAGTGACAGCGGGTGATTGATGGGTGGCAGTGACAGGGGGTAATTGATGGGTGGCAGTGACAGGGGGTGATTGATGGGTGATTGATGGGTGATTGATAGGTGATTGACAGGTGATTGACAGGTAATCAGTGGGTTATTACAGGGGAGAACAGATGTAAATATTGCACTGGCGAATTGATAAGGGGGGTCTCAGGGCAATCTGAGCGTGTAAGCGGTTGATTGGGTGCCCGCAAGGGGCAGATTAGGGTCTGATCTGATGGGTAACAGTGACAGGTGGTGATAGGGGGTGATTGATGGGTGATTGATGGGTAATTAGTGGGTGTTTAGAGGAGAGAATAGATGTAAACGCTGCACTTGGGTGGTGATCTGATGTCGGATCTGCGGGCGATCTATTGGTGTGGGTGGGTGATCAGATTGCCCGCAAGGGGCAGGTTAGGGGCTGATTGATGGGTGGCAGTGACAGGGGGTGATTGATGGGTGGCAGTGACAGGGGGTGATTGATGGGTGATTGACAGGTGATCAGTGGGTTATTACAGGGAAGGACAGATGTAAATAATGCCCTGGCGAATTGATAAGGGGGGGTCTGAGGGCAATCTGAGCGTGTAGGCGGGTGATTGGGTGCCCACAAGGGGCAGATTAGGGTCTGATCTGATGGGTAACAGTGACAGGTGGTGATAGGGGTGATTGATGGGTGATTGATGGGTAATTAGTGGGTGTTTAGAGGAGAGAATAGATGTAAACGCTGCGCTTGGGTGGTGATCTGATGTCGGATCTGCGGGCGATCTATTGGTGTGGGTGGGTGATCAGATTGCCCGCAAGGGGCAGGTTAGGGGCTGATTGATGGGTGGCAGTGACAGGGGGTGATTGATGGGTGATTGACAGGTGATTGACAGGTGATCAGGGGGGATAGATGCATACAGTACATGGGGTGGGGGGGTCTGGGGGGGGGTCTGGGGAGAATCTGAGGGGTGGGGGGTGATCAGGAGGGAGCAGGGGGCAGGGGGGGGATAGAAAAAAAAATAGCGTTGACAGATAGTGACAGGGAGTGATTGATGGGTGATTAGGGGGGTGATTGGGTGCAGACAGGGGTCTGGGGGGTGGGCAGGGGGGGGTCTGGGGGGTGCTGTGGGCGATCTGGGGCAGGGGGGGGGGAAATCAGTGTGCTTGGTGCAGACTAGGGTGGCTGCAGCCTGCCCTGGTGGTCCCTCGGACACTGGGACCACCAGGGCAGGAGGCAGCCTGTATAATACACTTTGTAAACATTACAAAGTGTATTATACACTTTGTATGCGGCGATCGTCGGGTTAACATCCCGCCGGCGCTTCCGTATGGCCGGCTGGATGTTGCGGCGGGTGAGCGGCGCCAGGCGGAGGCGGAGGATCGCGTCACTGATGACGCGATCGCTCCGCCCATGCCCCTACAAGGACCGCCGCCAATTGTCAATACGGCGGTTCTTGCGGGGTCCACTTCCCGGCCGCCAATTGTATATACGGCGGTCGGGAAGTGGTTAAACCAAGTATGAATTCTATCAGTATAGATATTCAGAATGTATTGTAACTCTATGACATGGGTTGCATGTACAAAGAAATCATCATCGCCCGCAGGTGTTTTCACCTTAAGGACGAAGCAATTTTCCCATCAGCGCACCTCCTATTCATTCGCCAATAATTTTATCACTACTTATCACAACAAAATGATCTATATTTAGTTTTTTCACCACAAATTAGGCTTTCTTTGGGTGGTACATTTTGCTAAAAATTATTTTATTCTAAATGCATTTTAACCAGAATAATAAGAAAAAAATGGAAAAAAATCATTATTTCTAAGATTTCGGCCATTATAGTTTTAAAATTAAATGTTCTACTGTGCATAAAAGCACACGTTTTATTTGCCCATTTGTCCTGGTTATTGTCACTTTTTAAATATTCCCCAGTACAATGTATGGCACCAATATTTTGTTTGGAAATAAATAATTATACCAGTAATATACCCTCACAACATGCATATTAACCTCCCTGGCGGTGCATTTCTGTCCGGAATTATGAGTCAAAAGCGGTACATTTTTTTAAAGAATTTTAGGCCTCTAATTCTTAAGTCATATCTCACCAAAATATATCAGAATAAAGGCCTGGTAGATATTCCACATATGAATAAAAGACTGGAACACAAAATAGTTGAAATAAATAAATTTATCAATAAACTGAAAAAATTACAAAACTGTACAAATAAGGCTGCAGATTATTATACAGTATGTACATATATACCTAATACACCTCCCGCGTGTGGTATATGAACAGAGAATGGCACAGAGGGAGACATCCCAATCGTGGTAGTAGAAGCATGATTCCATTCGGATTTTATTCATTTTGTTATCAGTCTAGGCGGCAGGGAGAGAGTAGTCAAAATCCAGGCAGAGGTCGGAGAGAGTAGTCAAAATC
Source organism: Hyperolius riggenbachi (assembly GCF_040937935.1). NCBI lineage: Eukaryota > Metazoa > Chordata > Amphibia > Anura > Hyperoliidae > Hyperolius > Hyperolius riggenbachi. The sequence continues at coordinate 279,427,540 of NC_090647.1, forward strand.
CAGGCAGAGGTTGGTGCAGGTGGAAGGCAGAGAGTAGTCAAAATCCAGGCAGATGTCAGTGCAGGTAGCAGGAAGAGAGTAGTCAAAATCCAGGCAAAAATCAGTAACAGTAAAGCAGAAGCACTTCGCTCAGAAACAGTTGGGAATTAAATGGCTATATTGACATCCTGTGCTGTGAAATTAGCTAATCTGCCATGGCAGTCAGGTGACACAGGGAAGAGATCAAATTACAATTTGTGATTAGAGACAAATGAGGAGGAATTAGACATTCTAAACTCTCTATATACATGCAGGCTGCATTTTTCTGTTTAATTACTGTCCTGTGCAGCAAATCGGGGTCAAGATGGGGGGATCAGACAGGATATATATATATATATATATATATATATATATATATATATATATATATATATATATATATATATACTTGTAAACCTAAGCCCTTTTAAAAACGGGCTCTAAGTCAGTGTTTCTGGGCGCGCCTGCCATGCGCCACCGCGCGCGAATGCCGTACACCAGGCCGTCCGCTCACCCGCCGCACATCCGGCTGCCCGCTCACATGCCTAACACCAGGCCGCCCGCTCACACACCGCCCGCTCGGCTCCCTGGCCCCGTCCTCCTGTCGCAGTGAGGCTGGGTCCGTGCTGCGCACATGCGAAGTAGCAAAAAGCACGGACAATGCTACACAGAGACAGGAGGCACACGCAGGGACATAGGGGTTTTATTATGTAAGATATAGCCTGTCTGATTCCCCCATCTGGACCCCGATCTGCTGCACAGGACAGACATATATATACAGGGCACATTTCTCTATGTTTTTTGTCTGCCATGTGCATAATTTCAGCCCCCCGCAACGTCACGCCGCTCCGCCGCACTGATTGGCTGCCGGGTCCCCGGAAGAATAGCAGGGACATGGGGATCCCGGTGGCTGAAGACAAGGTGGTTTGCGGTGGTTCGGCGCATGCCCGGGGTAGGGGGGGGGGGGGGGTCGGGCGGCGTTTGTTAAAAAAAAATTCAGTCCATAAGGTGTATTTTTTTTTTTAAGCGGTCATTTTTATTTTTTTTGCATGTGTTTGTGTTTTGCAGCTACAGGGGAAGGGGGGTTTAAAGGGGATTCAATAAATATTAAATGTATTTGTTTTTATTTTTTTAACTTTAATATTACTTTTTGGCCACTAGATGGCTGTACATTTTTCTGAAAGTTACCAGGAAGTATACGTGTGTGTGATTCAAAGTGTGTTGAATCATTCACAAGGGCTTTGGTTGGCTTGGGGGAACACTTGTTCCCCTTCCCCAATTGATCCCTTGTCCACTGGGACAAAGCGCTGGGAATGAGTGAGCATCTGCCTCAACACCGCTGGACGAACATATGCGTCTAGATTGCCGCTAAGCAGCTCCTGGTGGACAGATATATTTGTCCAGTTCGACACAAACGGTTAAAGTGGGATTATACTCCCAAAACTTAAATTTCAGAACCTTAGTTACATAAAATAACATTTTAAAGCATTCTCAGGTATTCCATGTGTGTAAAAACCTTTATTTTCACTGCAGAGAGCAGGAGAAGCTTGCTTATCTATGGTTATCAGCAAATATAATCATTGCCAGCTGAAGCTCTCTGAGGCATGTGTCTTCACTCTGCCCTCCTTCTTTTCTGCTTCATAGACTTAGCTGTTGACAAGGTGATGTGTCTGTTCAGCAGCGGGAGGGGGCAGAGTGAACTTTTTGGTATTGTGCTCAGTGCTCTTGGATTGTCAGATACTGATAGGGACAGAATTTGCATATCTGCTCTCATTGGCGGATGTCTATAAAAAAGCCTCTCCCTATTTTGAGCAGATTGCCCGTGGTAGTGTGTAGCTTGAGCCATAGCTGCATTGTTGGGTCTTGTGTTATAACGGTTGGTTACCTTGCCTCGCATCATTGTGGACAGTTGCTGTTCATACATTGGCAAACAGCAACATTCCTTCTAGTCCTGCCTTGTGGATGTTACCATAGCTCCGGTTGCTATTGGTAAACGCTCCTTTCTGTTTTGTCAGTCTTGCTTGTGTCTGTGAGGATGTTACCATTGCTGTGGTTATTATTGGCAAGCGCTCCTTCTAGTCTAGCCGTGTGGACATTGCCATAGCTGCGGTCACTATTAGTGATGCTCCTTCCTGTTGTATCCAATCTTGTTTGTAACTGTGTAGATGCTGCGTAACGCTTCTTCCTGTCTGTTTTTTTCTTGTTTGTTGTGGTGGTTACCAGAAGCTTTCCCCATGTCTTGTTTACCTACTCCTACTTTGGTCTGTAGTGTCTACTCCACAGTGCATCTCGCACTATTTCCTGATATTACCCAGTATTGCCTGTCTTTGCCTAGTGGGTTCTGGTTGTACTCATGCCTTCCTGGCCTCAGTCTCTATACCTTGCACACTAAAACCTGGGGGCAACCAAAGTCAGGTAGTCAATTCCAGTTTCCTGTTCAAGTGGGGGCTTAGGTAAAGGTGAAGAATGTGGTGTCAGATTGCAGGATAAAGGCTAAAGGAAGGTGAGAGATCTGTCAGACCTTACAATGTATTCTGCCATCTTTTCCAGCCAGAGGTGCCACAGTTTGAAGTGCCTGCGGCAGTGTTGTGCATTCCAGGCTACTGTAGTGCATGTCGGGAGACGTAGTCTTTCAATGTGAGTGCATCTCACATTGATATTTTACAGGATTACTTAAGATCCAGTATACAACCCATTTCATGCACACTAATTTGTTGTAAATAATTTACAGACAAACCCTCCATGTCCCTTTTTAACATGAAAGAATACCTGATAGAAAAAAATTGTCATAAAGTGAACCCGAGGTGAGAGTGATATGGAAGCTGCCATATTTATTTCCTTTTAAACAATTCCAGTTGCCTGGCAGTCCTAATCTATTTGGCTGCAGTAGTGTCTGAATTACACCAGGAAAAAAAGCATGCAGCTAATCTTGTCAGTTCTGACAATATTGCTAGAAACACCCAACATCTGCATATGCTTGTTCAGGGTCTATGACTAAAAGAGGATCAGCAGGGCAGCCAGGCAACTGGTATTGCTTAAAAAGAAATAAATATGGCAGCCTCCATATCACTCTCGCCTCGGGTTCACTTTAATGGGAATGGATCGGGGAGGGGTGGCAGCATTATATACTAGTCCGAACGGGTCACAGGTGACACTACACCCCCCTCCTTGGCAGACCAGTAACGGCCATGTTTCCGAAGACTGATGAAGCCCTTCAGGAACCTCCACCTGCGTTGCCACGGTCCACCCCCAATTTAACAGCCACCAATTGAGCCACGCCTGCCAATCCAGTGGCAGCGCAATGGCAATGTAGGTGGTCTTGGCCAGAGCTTTGGAAGGCACTTTGGAAAAAAAATCGCCCAGGCCCATCTTCGAGGGGGAAGACATCAGGACAGGTAAATATTTAATCCTAACACACCCCCATCCTCCATCATTTAGACAGAGCCTGTCACCTGTGCATCACATGATTTTTACATTGATATGCATTAGGATTTCGCTGACAGCATGTGTGTTTTAACATATTCGAGTGTGCATGGTATGTGGCAGAAATGCATTTACAAAAACTAGTAGGCGATCATAGTAAAACAATGTTAATGCAAAGTGAATGGAAAGTGGTATATACAGCGAATTATGTAAATGTAATATTTGCTGGTTATAAGATCCTCTGGCCGCTCATGGCGGCGGAATGGCCAGACCCATGCTGAGGCGCAAGCTTCTGGGTCTCGGCAGCTCAGTGACGTCACTGAAGTGCAGGGCGCACAGCTCCCATTGGATACGCATCAGACACGTTCTCAGTACACACTCTGCCACTGTAAACAATAATCACATGCTCACTTGCGTGTCAGCTGACTTGATGACATGCTGCTATGGGATTGGGTGCTTTGGATTCCTTTGCTTTCTGATTGGTTAGTCCTTGTATAAATGTAAGGTGAGCGCCCTCAGTTATCGCCCGTGATAGTTTATGCTGGGCTTGTTGCTGAGATTGCGCTCACAGTTGATTGATATCGTTGCCGACTTTGCCGGTATCCTGATCAAGCTTATTTCTAGATTGATTTCCTGTTACCGACCACTGCTTGTTCCTGACCACGCTTTCTGATTGGATCACCTGTTACCGACTCTGCTTGAACCTGGACTTCCCTGATTGCCGCCTGGATCAACCTCGGACTGGATAAGGATTTGCATGACCGCTGCCTGCCCTAACATCTGGCTAGTACTGACCACGTTATCTCTAGGCACCTGATCTGCATACCATTACTCCTGCCTGCAGTCATCTGACTCTCCTCTGGATAGCCTCATCCGTCAGGCCTCAGGTGACTATATCATTGTGATACTGTGCTTTGTATTATTGCTATTGGTTCTGTTTGGTGGATACTATCTGTCAGTCGGTATGCTACATCTACCTGCAGGGTTATTGTAGTGTTGTACTAGGTAGGAGTTTGTGCAGATGTTACAGGCTGGGCTATAGGTCAGTCATATGGGCATACAGCCTGACCTATAGTCATTGACCAGACAAGCCTGACACTGGTACTCTTTAGTGATATTACTTAAACAATTTCCCAGTTTCATAAGTATTTAGTTATAAGTCTTACTAAGGATGGAATAAAGACGGCTAGACTAGATTTACAAACCATTTATTGGAACAGACGTCTTACTATAATTTACTACCAGAGATAAATACTAATATGTCAAAGAAAGTATAAATCTGCTATGGCATCATTGGAACGCTATTATATAGTGTTCTTTTCAGTGTGCAAAGGTTGCCCCCATGTGGAAAAACAGAGTAATGCAATTTAAACAAGCAATAATTTTAGCCCCAGTTCTGTATCCTGCCTGAAGAAGAAATCTAAAGAGTTGCATTTTTCAGCCTACTAATGGTATTAGGCTCACTCCCAAATTGTCTCTGGTTATGTAAATAAAAAAACTGATATATTTGAGCCCAAGCTTCTGGTATTTCAATGCAATGATCAAGTGAAAGTACAGGTTAGCACACCATTTCAAGATGCGAAATGCTTCAATTTACATGACAATTGTTTTGGGGCCACAGCGGGTCCCCTTCTTCAGATAGTGCAAACAAACAACATTTGTTTGTTTGTTTGTTTGCACTATCTGAAGAAGGGGACCCTCTGTGGCCCCAAAACAATTGTCATGTTCATGTGCTTATGAAGCAATAAATTGAAGCATTTCGCATCTTGAAATGGTGTGCTAACCTGGACTTTCACTTGATCGTCTTGAGATTTTAATACGACATATTATAAAGTTATGCTGACAACACACTAAGATCACTAGCGCACTGAAGGGGTTGTTCCGGGTGTCTGGAACCACCCCCTTGCACCTAGACCGGAAGTGCCTCCGGAATCTGAGCAGCGGCAGCCACTGAATGTAATAGTGCAGCTGCCGCTTGCTCATGTGTGTGCGCAGTAGGGGGGCCCGCTAGCCGTGTGGGGGGGGGGGGGGGGAGCGCTGTCACCCTCCCTATTGAGGGACCCCCCAGCCAGATATGCTGCTTCTTCCCCGCAGCCCCGCAGCGCAGTCTCCCGGAGGCAGATCAGGGCTACGGCAAGATGGCTGCTGAAGCCCTGCTCTGGAGACTGTGTCTCCAGTACAGGGCTTCGGGAGCCATCTTGCCGTAGCCCTGCACTCTGCCTGTCAGCGCGGGAGATGTGCTGCAGGAGGATCATCGGGGAGCTGGTGCCAGATGCCGGGAGAGGAGAAGACTTCTGTCAGGTAAGTGATTTGTTTTTTTTTTTTTCACAGGTGCATTTTTTTCTAGTTTCTGCTGCCCACATTACGATTTTCTGGTGTCTGCTGCCCACATTGTGATTTTCAGGTGTCTGCTGCCCACATTGCGATTTTCAGGTGTCTGCTGCCCACATTGCGATTTTCTGGTGTCTGCTGCCCACATTGCGATTTTCAGGTGTCTGCTGCCCACATTGTGATTTTCAGGTGTCTGCTGCCCACATTACGATTTTCTGGTGTCTGCTGCCCACATTACGATTTTCTGGTGTCTGCTGCCCACATTGTGATTTTCAGGTGTCTGCTGCCCACATTGCGATTTTCAGGTGTCTGCTGCCCACATTACGATTTTCTGGTGTCTGCTGCCCACATTGCGATTTTCAGGTGTCTGCTGCCCACATTAGGATTTTCAGGTGTCTGCTGCCCACATTACGATTTTCTGGTCACTGTTGCCCACATTGCGATTTTCAGGTGTCTGCTGCCCACATTGCGATTTTCTGGTGACTGCTGCCCACATAAGGATTTTCTGGTGACTGCTGCCCACATTACGATTTTCAGGTGTCTGCTGCCCATATTACGACTTTCAGGTGTCTGCTGCCCATATTACGATTTTCAGGTGTCTGCTGCCCACATTACGATTTTCTGGTCACTGCTGCCCACATTGCGATTTTCAGGTGTCTGCTGCCCATATTACGACTTTCAGGTGTCTGCTGCCCATATTACGATTTTCAGGTGTCTGCTGCCCACATTATGATTTTCAGGTGTCTGCTGCCCATATTACGACTTTCAGGTGTCTGCTGCCCATATTACGATTTTCAGGTGTCTGCTGCCCACATTACGATTTTCTGGTCACTGCTGCCCACATTGCGATTTTCAGGTGTCTGCTGCCCATATTACGACTTTCAGGTGTCTGCTGCCCACATTACGATTTTCTGGTCACTGCTGCCCACATTGCGATTTTCAGGTGTCTGCTGCCCATATTACGACTTTCAGGTGTCTGCTGCCCATATTACGATTTTCAGGTGTCTGCTGCCCACATTACGATTTTCAGGTGTCTGCTGCCCACATTACGATTTTCATGTGACTGCTGCCCACATTTCGATTTTCTGGTCACTGCTGCCCACATTGCGATTTTCAGGTGTCTGCTGCCCACATTACGATTTTCATGTGACTGCTGCCCACATTACGATTTTCTGGTCACTGCTGCCCACTGTACGATTTTCTGGTCACTGCTGCCCACATTGCGATTTTCAGGTGTCTGCTGCCCACATTACGATTTTCAGGTGACTGCTGCCCACATTGCGATTTTCAGGTGTCTGCTGCCCACATTGCGATTTTCAGGTGTCTGCTGCCCACATTACGATTTTCTGGTCACTGCTGCCCACATTGCGATTTTCTGATGACTGCTGCCCACATTGCGATTTTCAGGTGTCTGCTGCCCACATTGCGATTTTCAGGTGTCTGCTGCCCACATTACGATTTTTTGGTCACTGCTGCCCACACATTGCGATTTTCTGGTGCCTGCTGCCCACATTGTGATTTTCTGGTGACTGCTGCCCACTTTACAATTATTTTCTGATGACTGCTGGCTGCTGCCCACATTACGATTATTTTCTGATGGCTGCTGCCCACATTACGATTATATATATACACTGGCTGTATGCAGGGGGAACTGGCTATATACACTGGCTATATGCAGGGGGATCTGGCTATATACACTGGCTATATGCAGGGGGAGGCATCTGGCTGCATACAGTGGGTATATGGGTATATACAGGGGGGGGGGGATCTCTGGCTATATATACAGGGGATCTGACTATATACACTGGCCATATATACAAGGGGGATCTGGCGAAATACAAGGGGGAATGTACTGAACGGGGAGTTATCTGGCTATATACTATAAATGGGGATCATATGGTTACTTATCCTAACTGGGGGGGGCCTCATCTGGCTACCTGTGTGATAAATGGGGGTCATCTGGTCACCTATACTAAAGAGGGGTGGGGTAATTTCGTTATCCATAATAAAGGGGGGTTATCTGGCTACTTAATCACTGCCACATTATATATATTTTGGCGAAACGCTACTGCATCATGTGTATTTTGTAGGGAAACACTGCGCATTGTGTGTATTTTGTAGAGAAATGCTGTGTGTGCATCATGTGGATTTTGTGGGCAAACGCATGCGCGGTAGTGTGCGGCTTGCCAAAAGAGACCTATCAGGAACCCCCCCCCTTGAAAATCCTGGATTTGCCCCTGAAGATTGCAATGAAACAAAAGATTTCATGCAAACAAATTGTTTGACCCAGCACTCTAATTGGAGACAAGCGTGCTATAGCTGATCAGAACTTGTTGCTCATCAAGTTCAAAAATAGAAAAAAAGAAGTATCAGCAGCACCGCTAAAGTGAAAAAGATAGCTCTTTTATTTGTGCAATAAAATCACATAGCAAAGATAGAGCTGAAGGTTGCCTTCTTTTTTACAAAAGATTTCATAAAATGATCACTTCTAAGTAAAATAAGATTGTAAATTTGCAACCCTGTGTCAAGCTTTGGTAGCACAAACAGAGCATATGACGATTTTCCATTGGTTCCAGAAAACTGGGCAGATGCAAAGAAAAGTGGAACTAAAAGCTTAGCTTTCCTACCGCCCAGTGAAGCCAGTGGCATAGAAATAGGTGTTGCAAAGGTTGTGACTGCACCAAGGCCCTTGGGCCAGAGGTGGGGGGGGGGGGGGGGGGGACAGTGTAAAACTTGCACTGGGGCCCATAGCTCCTTAGCTACGCCACTGAGTGAAGCAATCTGTTACATGAAAAAAAACAACACGGAAACCTGAAATGGCAAAACAAGCAATCATTTATTATACTGCTCATGGTTTAAATCAGGGTCACTTTAAAGGCGGCCACTAATGATACAATCTTGATTGTACAATCTTACCATTTCTATGTAATCTGGGGGTCTAACTATAATATCCATTTAAAGTATATTAATTTACCCTGGCTTCTAAAATGTAGATCTGGTGAGATTATACAATCAAGATTGTATAATTAGTGGGCACTTTTTAGGATGATCATTTAGTAGTGAGTATTTTCAGTTAACTGACAAAGCCAGAAACATTTGACCAGCCTGTACTGATTTTCACTTTAACAATTGAAAGATCACTTTATTTTGTTTTGTAATCAATCCTGAATAAAAGGTTTAAGATGATTGCAAAACAATCTGTGTGTGACTATTCTGTGTGTGACTCAATCTAGAATTTTGTTACAAATATAGTATCAACTGTTGTTTTACTAGTTTCCTGCTGCCACACAGTAAATTAACTTTCTTATGACACATACTGTACATTGTGCTGCAAGTATACTAGTCTTTTATTCTTCACCAGATTAGATGTAAATGGGCTCTATTCACAAAACTTCCCATAAATTACTTACTTATTCATTTATTTATTGTATTTATAAAGCACCAGCATATTACGCAGCGCAAATACCTAATTGATAAAAATAACTTTTCAGCACATTTACAAGCAAAATAATCACTCAAAGTAAGTTGTTCCTGACTAATTTCATTTCAATATTACTTTTCTTACCTTAATTATAATATATTTTGGCTCTTTGGGAGCTTAAAAAAGGAACATAGATAAGGTGAAAACAGAGGGAAAAGGGTGAAAAAGCTTTGTGAATCATGTCCAATGTGCTGCTTCATCCAGGTCCGCGCTACACCTCACAGCCTCAACCATTGTAGGGTGATTGGAGACCAGTCACTCATCACTGATCAAAGGAAAAGATTGTTTGCTAAAGGAACTTTACTGTGTAATTTAGAATTGTTGTGGCACTAGCGCATGGCAGTAATGCTGGGAATACACGGCTCGATTCTGAGCCATTTAGATCGCTCAATAGATAATTTCCGACATGTTCGATCTCCCGCCCGTTCATTTCGCCGCTCAATGCCACATTGAGGACAATGGAAAAAGATAAGAAAAACGAACAGAAGATAAAAGAATCACCTACGGAATCGAGCGGGGAATCGATCGAGCGGGAGAATCGAGCGGCAAAATCGAGCTTTGTATGCCCAGCATGAGGGGTAATATGGTAGTAAATGTTATTCCAAGGGTATGATTTACAGTACCAAACTGCGCAAAGTTAAGCATTTGGCTGGGAGCACACATGTACATGCAGAAAAGCTTGCGGTTCAAGGCATATATGTTTCAGCATTTTTTATGCGGTTGCGTTTTTACTAATCTGCCTTTTCAACAACAGAGAAAATATACTGTACATCACTAGATCTGTTCGACAGAAAAATGCAGGCGAAAACCAGGCCAGTAAAAAAGGGCGCATATGGCTAATGGACAAAAAGGGCGCCGCCATAGACTGCAATGCAAAATATCGGCTATTGGGCGCCCGACAGGAAAAAAGGGCGCGCGAGAAATAATGGTTCCAGGGATCGTGTTAACAAACGTTTTCGTTTACAGAATAAGGTTTAATACAAATACCGTTTACAAGTTCGTTTTAACTTTGTGGTTTACTTATTTTTTCGTTTTTAAATTTCGCTTATAGGAGCTTTTACTTATTTTTCCGTTTTTAAATTTCACTTTCAGGACTGTAACAAGTAAATTATCGTTTACACTTATGTTATCATTTAAAATTTGTTTTCATACGTATAATGCTTAAATATTGTTTTCAACCTTGTTCTACAAGAAATACGTCGCTTTTGGTATTAACTTTGTTTTTTACACTTATAATGCGTTGATTATAGTTTTGTAATATATCACTGTTAATATTACCGTTATTTTAAGATTTTTAATGCGTACGTGACTGTAAGGCTATCTATTCTATTATATATATATATATATATATATATATATATATATATATATATATATATATATATATATATATATATATATATATATATACACCTTTTTCTATTTAAAATATTATTATTAATGTGGTTTGTGCTGCTCACCCCTTGGTAATTTATTTATAATTTTCCCCTGTGAGCCTGCATGACCACGCCCACCTCTAGCACAGTTAAGTATATAAATGAGTGCTTTGCACATGTTAAGAGAGTTCGTTTGGTAGCTAGGTGAAGGGTGAGGTGTTTTTAATTTCCTTTTTTCCCATCTAGTTGACATTTTAGGGTTTTTGGTTTAGTTCCCACTAGACTGCTTATAAAAACTGGCATTTTGCATGGTAGAGTAGGACTCACCAGATTGGGGACACTTTGGCGCAGTTGGTGAGCTTAAGCGCGTTAAAGCGTAACCAAGAGCCCCTGTCACTGTTTTCCTGTTGTGTGCTGCAGCCCCTCTGTACTTCTATATATATATATATATATATATATATATATATACACCTTTTTCTATTTAAAATATTATTATTAATGTGTACGTGATTTTAACGCTATTTATTCTATTACAAATTGTGAGAGAACAAGCCGCCGCGTGTGCTGATAGCAAGGCGGCTGATTCCGCGTCCAATGCGGCGGTTTGCACGCGGAAGCGTGCGTCTGGTAACATGGCAGAACGCGGAAAAGCCGCCGCATGTATTGACAGCAAGGCGGCTGGTTCCGCGTCCAGAGCGACGGCTTGCACGCAGCAGCGTGTGACTGGTGTGGCTGAGTCTGTTAGTTCACACAGGCTTAGGAATACGAGCGCGCGCACTGAGAGGCAGAACTTTTATGATGGGCACGGGGGGATCAGCTGACCTAGCCGATCAGCTGATCCCAGAGCTGGTAACTATTGGTTGATCACTTAGGGGTGGCGCCAGAGAGCACTACTCCATATATAGTTACTGCTGGCCAGTCACAAGTTGTCTGTTGCTGTTGAGAACACTACGTGGAAGCACTCAGACCTTAGTCAGATCCAACAGTGTGTTTGAACCAGGAGGACCTGGGAATTCACACTGAGCCAGATTACTTGTACTATCATTCTGTTATACTTCAGACTAGTTCCAGGGTGTAGAGACCATGGACCTCACACCCAGACTAGGGAATTGTGTTATCATTCTGTTATACTTCAGACTAGTTCCAGGGTGTAGAGACCACGGACCTCACACCCAGACTAGGGAATTGTGTTATCATTCTGTTATACTTCAGACTAGTTCCAGGGTGTAGAGACCACGGACCTCACACCCAGACTAGGGAAATTGTGTTATCATTCTGTTATACATCAGACTAGTTCCAGGTTGTAGAGACCACGGACCTCACACCCAGACTAGGGAACTTGTTATACATCAGACTAGTTCCAGGGTGTAGAGACCACGGACCTCACACCCAGACTAGGCATTGTTTGATATCTGTTATGACTTATTGCTTTCCTGACTACTCCTCTGATATCTGATTCGGTACCTTGCACACCTGATACTCCGTTGCCAAACCCTGCTAGCCTTGGATACCGAATCAGCTTTCTGCCTTTGTACTTTGTTTGTCCGTGTGTTGCTGACCTGGCTTGCCCGACCTCGAGAGCTATCTCTCTCCTTAAGAGATAGTCTCCAGATCTGTCAGTGACATTCACCTTTAGGTGTCACTCACTCTCTGGTCCTTCCTACCTCCAGCCTGACTCCACCCCTTGGAGAGTCTCAGGCTGCTGGAAGGTTCTTGTATTCTCTAAAGCAGTATTGCCTATACTGCCCAATATCACCTGCTCATCAGGTGTGTCTCTCAAAGTATTTCTGTTACATCAAACACTCTTATATACATAGGTGTCCAGAGGTTAGTAATATATCTGTATTATCAGTGATTCTGCAGATCATCAATAATCAGGTATATATCTGTATTCTTGGTGATACTGCAGATCACCAATAATCAGATTCTCTCTGCGTGCTGACACCGATCGTTACACAAATATATAAATTATTCTATTCATGTTATTTATAGTGAAGTATTCTAAGGATTAAATATATTATTGTTTATATGTGTGTAAGGGTGTTTGTGCAGTGGGGAAGGTAAGGGTTAAGCATGACCAGGGGGATGGTTAGGGTTAGGCACAACTAGGGGGATGGTTAGGGTTAGGCACCACCAGGGGAGATTTAGGTTTGGGCACCACCAGGGAGGTCTTAGGATTAGGCACCGCCAGGGGGGTCTTAGGGTTAGACACCACCAGGGGGGTGGTTAGGGTTAGGCACCACCAGGGGGGTGGTTAGGGCTAGGCACCACCAGGGGGGGTTAGGGTTAGGCACCACCAGGGGGGTCTAGGGGTTAGGGATAGGTACAGGGAGGGTTCTGTGTGAGAGTAGGTATAGTTACAGTACAATATACACCACCAGGTATAATTGCAGTAAAATACCTGTAAAATCTACCATTGTATTACTATGCTTAATACAAGTGTAAATATCGTTTTTTGGTATAGACGCTATTTGACGTTTCATTTCCGAATTCGTTTGTTGTTATAGACGGTATTTTGCCGTTTCATTTCAGTTTATTGAACCGTTTAGCACTATATTTTCGTTTATAAGCTATAAACGAAAAATATTGTTTTACATTACAACTTATAATTTCGGCTATATCCCGCGCCCTTTTTCCCAGGCGCCTATTTTTGATACACGCGGTGAAAACATACACCTATTGCGTTTTCAAACGAAACCATTGCATTTGATTTACATGTTGTTTGCTTGCAGTGTGCAGAAAAAGAAAACTGCTGTGCATTTTTTCAACACGCATAAAATGCACATTGCAAAATTCTGGACCTATGCGATTACTGTGCAGACCATAGACTTTTATCATATGCAATTTTGGCCCACATGCAATTAACTTTTTCTACTGAGTTTTCTCCTAGGTGATATTTTCACGCCTTGCCAATAAAATGCATTTTAAGCCACCAGCAAGCAAGAAAATCTTATATAATAATCCCTAACTGTCCCTGCGTCCTCATTTATCCCTGTGTCCATGTGAAAACTTAATTGCGCATGTGCCCGCAGTTCGGTCGGCTCACTCTGCGCTGTCCCTGTGCTTGCTAGGGCAACAGAAACGCACAGCGCGGAGCTGGGAGGATGACGTGGGGAAGGAGGAGGGCGACGGGGCCAGGTGGTGGGCGTGTGTGCGCCCGCTTGGCGGCGAGTGGGCGCACGTGCTGTGGCGGCGGTGACAGACCTAGAGCCTATTTTTATACGAGCTTAGGTCACTAGTCCTATATAATAAAACCCCTGTGTCTCTGTGTCCTCATGTTTCCCTGTGTCTCTGCTTCCAAATCTGACAGTTTGCTGTATGAGAACCTCATTGCATTGTGGGAAATAACAGCTTTTTCCTACTGCCAAGTAAGCAACATCTCCCTGTGTGCATATCCTTCGGACAACAGTGGAGGTGTAAGGCTTGGTGGTGTATTCTCCACAGTCAGCATGCAACGCATGAGCTGACGTGGAGGAGGTACACACACTAGCACAAGGAAACAGGCTATCCCTAGTATAGTGGAGGGGAGGACTGACTCCAAAAGGAGATTGTTGCGCACAGAGCCGGTGCAGATCCGACAGCCACAAACAATACTTTTGCGATAACGTCTCAGCGCAAGGTAGCGCCGAGCGCATAAACCAGAACTGAGGAGATCAGGACAGGTAGACAGAATGAACGCTTGCTAGCTAGCCGCTACTTAGTGACAGCAAGCGTCCACAACAAGACAGACTGGAATGAGGCAGCCAATGCGTTTGCAGCGATGGCGTGCCTCACAAGGACAGGACAGGATAGTCAGGAAATAGCAGGATCAAGATAGATGAACGTAACACAGACAAATATACAATAAGTATGTTTTCCTAGCGTATTACAATTACAGCTATCAATGAAACTATTTGTAACGTCTGACTAACATATGTATATATCGGCAATGAACCGATATATGACATAAGCAGGAACACTGACTAGGACTGCAATACAGGGAACAGGACTCAGAAGGATTCGCTATCTCTTCGCAGAGATGAACGCAATCCACAAACGGTAACAGAACAGGATTCAGAAGGATTCGTTATCTCTTCGCAGAGATGAACGCAATCCACAAACAGTAACAGAACAGGATTCAGAAGGATTCGTTATCTCTTTGCAGAGATGAACGCAATCCACAAACAGAACCAGGAGCAGGGTAACTACCTCAGCACGGGTGATCACGGTACGCGCAAACTACCAAAACGTGCTGGAAAACTGACTAACTGAACACAGGATATAAACAGTTCGTGTACGTATATATCAGCGACACTGATGTATCAACGTAACACGAATACAAGGAAAATAATAAACGTGCTGGTATGCATATATATTGGCAATGAACCAATATATGATGCAAAGACCAGCAAAGTATCTTTAGAACAAGAAACACGATCTGGGGCTGAAGCGACAGCAAGGCAGGCTTAAACTGAAGCTATGAAAACCCGAGGAGTCCTGCAGGAAGCAGATCTTTATACTGAGGTCATCCAATGGGAGCAGACATGCAGATTCCCACACAGGTGAATGATAATCAGTCACAAGCTGACAGCAGGGAAAGACAGACAAAGCTATGCAGCTTGCATGGAAAGAGATCAGAACTGCCTGAGCTGCAGCACTACTATTTCCAGCAATACCTGCTGCAGCAGCAATCATGACAGTACCCCCGCCCTTAAAAGCGGATTCCAGACGCTTTTCAAAACTGAAATTCCCAACAAAACAGTCTGACTGATAATTCATGATGACCGGGACAGCCCGGCAAGACCAAATTCCAGAATCAGTCCCCACAAGACTGGACCCATCAGAACCAGAACCTACAGAACCATGCCCATCAGTACTATAAGCCCCAGTGTGACACCCATCAGAACCATGATTTCCAGAAGAAAGCCCTCCGAAACTCCCTGAGCGATACCCACCGCCTTCCAGGAACCGTTCAAAAACGCCAAAGCCTTTGCAATGCCCACCGGGACTGTCTTTACCAACACAAAACCCACTGTTGAACCAGTCCAAGGCACCAGGACAAGTTTTCTCAGAGACCTCCCAGAACACCTTGAAGCTCCAAAGAGATCCCCATAGGTCAGAATGCCCCTTAGACTCACATGGAGAACTATCAAGAACCCCTATGGAACCTAGGGCAATTCCCGAGTCAGGGCCACAAGGACAAACATCAAGATCAGGGCTTTCAGGGACCAGAACCATCTCTGGGCATGCAGGCAGACTGGCAACATCAGAACATGTTCCCACTAAGGAAGCATCAGAGCACGCTAACACCTTAGACACACTTGGGCATTCTGGCACACAAAGAACATCTGGGCACACTGGCACAAGAGAAACCTCTGGGCATGTCAAGGAACTGTTAGCCTCAGGGTCAGCCAAGACAGGACCAAAACCAGGACTGGCCAAAAAAAAATCATCATGACTAGACTTCGCAACTACTGGACTTTTACACGAGAATGCAGGATCAGACTTAGATGTCGCTGATTCCAGCAAAGTCAGTAACAAATCAGATTCAGGGGCACTAACAAGACAGGACAAATCTTCTGATGTATGCACTGAACCAGATAGGGACTCCACAACTACCTCTGGACTGGACAGAGACTCATCTAATACACTGGATTGGAGCTCATGAGGCGCTGCAGAACAAGTCAGTGTTGCAGCAGCCCCCACTGGACTAGGCAAAACTGAGGAATTCCCTGGACAGGAAGGGGACTCTGGAACCTCTGCCACAGCGGCCAGAGAACCAGAATCTTTCAGGATACAGGGCTGGGTTTCAGGAACACTCATCAGACCGGACTGAAATTCTGAGATTTCTATTATTTTGACCAGAGAATCAGAATTATCCATGTTACAGGGCAAGACTTCTGAAACATTCAGAGGACAGGGCTGGAGTTCCTCGGCTGTTACAACACTGGAGAGGGACTCAACAACATTGGTTAAATCAGACTGTGTACAGGGCAAGGTATCTAACACACTTGCTGACGAGGACAATATTTCAATGGCTTCTGCTTTGCTGGGCAGAAATTCATCAAGTTTTATTAGAGCAGACTGTAATTCCAAAACAGCTGCTAGACAAGTGAATATTACTGCAACACCAACTGAGGTAAGCAGTGCCTCAGACTCCTCTGCTAGAGGGTTTGAAGTATCCAAAGTACTGGGTGAAGCATAAGACTCTGCGACCACAGCTTCACTGGACAGGATCACTGAACAGTCCATATTGCAGGGCAAAACCATGGAAGCACCTGCTGGACAGCATAATGATTCTGTGACCTGAGTTTCATTGGAGAGATCTACTGCAAAATTCATGGTACAGGGCAAATTTACTGGAACATTTTCTGAACAAGGTAATAATTCTGCGATTTCAGGTTCACATAGCAGATGCTCTGAGCTATTCACGTAACTAGAGCGAGGTGTAGAAACAGGAAGATCAAGACACAATGTTTGCGCATCTGAATCACCATTCATTTGTAAAATTGGAAAATTCAGATGCTGGGGTTCTGAGGTTTCTAGACAGGATTGCTGGGACTCGGAAACTGATGTAGTGCATCTATTGGCATCTGCTGGATCAGACAGGAGTTGAACTTTATTAACACAGGTAATTTCTGCAGAAGTGTTTGCAGAGGCAGGCAAGATTTTTCTGGTGTCTGTTTCACTGAACAAAGACTCATGAGTACTGGCTAGACTGGACTCGGAAGTCAGCAGGACCTCTGGATTCTCTGCTGAGAAATTTGTGCAGGGCAAGGTTAAGAAAGTATCAGTGGCTTCTGTTTTACTGGGAAGTAACACTGAGTTATCCATGGTACAGGGTGGAATTGCAGGAACTTCAATTTCACACAAAAAGAGCTCCGAATCACCTGCTGAATTAGCGAAAGGTGCTGAAGAAGGGGGGTCAGAACGCCATATTTGCGAATTCGGAGTCACATAAAAATCATCCAAAATCAGTTCCCACACATCAATCAAAGGAGCCACACAGTCATACCTACACACACCAGTCTCTATTAGGTTATAGGCTGACTTAATGCATGCATTCAATACCATTTCACTTTTTGCACTGTAAAATTGACAAAATGAACTTGAATCATTCTTCCATTCACAGACCAGGGCTTCCATCTCTCCCCTCTCCAATGGAGGATCCCATGCATACTTAACAGCGAAACATTTAGGCTGATCACAGTTGGCAGATATGATTGTGGCAGGCACATGTATAGGGTTAATTAGCAGGTGATTGGCAGATTCCTTATTCTTAAGAATCTCCAATACCTGTAGCAAGTGTTGAACTGTAGTGTATGCAAACTTCCCTTGGTTCACAAATAAGTTGATTTGTTCAATACTCTGTAATATCTCCTCATAATCATACTCAGATAATTCTTTTAAACAAAAATCTTTATTTTCCCTAGCCAGGGAGGAAAGTTCATTAGTAGTCTCATAAGTCCATTTAACTCCCCTGAAAGACAATTGCATTTCATTATCTGTTAGGCTAGGGCCACACTAGCTCCGGGTGCGGGACGCATCCGCGGTCCGGGCTCCGATTTTCAAAACCCGGAACGCAAACGGATCCGTGCTGCCTTTTTTGCAGCACACGTTTTGGATCCGCTTGCGTGTTTTTTGTTTTTTTTTGCTAGAGGGGGTAGCAGCCAGGACGGGGGGCTGCGGGCAAAGCGGCGGCCAGGGGGGATCACTTCCCCCCCCCCCTTGCTCACCTGGGTGCCCCCCGTCCCCGCTCCCCCTCCAGCTCGCATATAATGTAATAATTTGTACCTAATGAAGTTCGGCGAGCCGGGCACTTCCGCCCACACCGCTCGCCGTCACTTCCTGCAATGTCGCCCTCTGTATTTCAGTGGGCGGCATCGCAGGAAGTGACGGCGAGCGGTGTGGGCGGAAGTGCCCGGCTCGCCGAACTTCCTTAGGTACAAATTATTACATTATATGCGAGCTGGAGGGGGAGCGGGGACGGGGGGCACCCAGGTGAGCAAGGGGGGGGGGGATGTGACCCCCCCTGGCCGCCGCTTTGCCCGCAGCCCCCCGTCCTGGCTGCTACCCCCTCCAGCATGGCGGCCCCCTCCTTCACCATGGAACACTGGAAACTGATCCGTTTCCAGTGTCCCAAAATGTCAGTGAAGAGGGAGGCCCGTTTCCCCATTGATTTTCACTACCCATACGTGTATACGGGTCCGTGAAAAATGCTGCAAGTCCGGACTCAGCGTTCCGGGTTTAAAAACGTATTACGCGGATCGCACGCGGATACGTTTTTAACTTGAGTGTGTACTGTTCCTATTTTTAACATTGGTTCGTCCGGGACAAAAAACGTAGCTACGGATACGTTTTTAAATCAAGTGTGAACTAGCCCTTAATGGCAGAATCTCATTATAGGTCTCAGTCGCTAAGGATAACGACTCTGCAGATCGGACACGTTACTTAGAACATTTGCGTTTGGCCTTAGACCCTGCTGCCTTCGATGATTTATTCAAAGCTGCAGGAAAATTATCAGGAACACTCTCTGCTTGCTGATCATTTTTGCAAACAATTGAAGGAGAAGCTGATTGGCCTGCTGCCAGGAGTTCATTTAGAGGAAAAGGCAATGGATCTATGCGCAACCAGTTATGGATCACAAACACTAGAAATTCCAGCAGTCTCTCTTTCAAATCGGAATGATTGAGAACATCAAATGCCCACTGAAACAATTGCCCTTTAAACAAAATATAACTTAGTTGGAGTGCCCAGGTTGAAACAGGAGTCGCTTGGAGATCGGGATTGGCCAGGAACCTGGCACATTCAGAGAAAAACTCATTTTCTGTTTCAGAGTTAAGTTCTTCAAATTTCTTAAAGGAACAGGAACCATAATTAACAGTGTCATACTTTCTGGGAATCCCCCCCACAATGGGGATTGGTAAAGGGGTTTTCATAATGTAAGGCTTGGTGGTGTATTCTCCACAGTCAGCATGCAACGCATGAGCTGACGTGGAGGAGGTACACACACTAGCACAAGGAAACAGGCTATCCCTAGTATAGTGGAGGGGAGGACTGACTCCAAAAGGAGATTGTGGCGCACAGAGCCGGTGCAGATCCGACAGCCACAAACAATACTTTTGCGATAACGTCTCAGCGCAAGGTAGCGCTAAGCGCATAAACCAGAACTGAGGAGATCAGGACAGGTAGACAGAATGAACGCTTGCTAGCTAGCCGCTACTTAGTGACAGCAAGCGTCCACAACAAGACAGACTGGAATGAGGCAGCCAATGCGTTTGCAGCGATGGCGTGCCTCACAAGGACAGGACAGGATAGTCAGGAAATAGCAGGATCAAGATAGATGAACGTAACACAGACAAATATACAATAAGTATGTTTTCCTAGCGTATTACAATTACAGCTATCAATGAAACTATTTGTAACGTCTGACTAACATATGTATATATCGGCAATGAACCGATATATGACATAAGCAGGAACACTGACTAGGACTGCAATACAGGGAACAGGACTCAGAAGGATTCGCTATCTCTTCGCCGAGATGAACGCAATCCACAAACGGTAACAGAACAGGATTCAGAAGGATTCGTTATCTCTTCGCAGAGATAAACGCAATCCACAAACAGTAACAGAACAGGATTCAGAAGGATTCGTTATCTCTTTGCAGAGATGAACGCAATCCACAAACAGAACCAGGAGCAGGGTAACTACCTCAGCACGGGTGATCACGGTACGCGCAAACTACCAAAACGTGCTGGAAAACTGACTAACTGAACACAGGATATAAACAGTTCGTGTACGTATATATCAGCGACACTGATGTATCAACGTAACACGAATACAAGGAAAATAATAAACGTGCTGGTATGCATATATATTGGCAATGAACCAATATATGATGCAAAGACCAGCAAAGTATCTTTAGAACAAGAAACACGATCTGGGGCTGAAGCGACAGCAAGGCAGGCTTAAACTGAAGCTATGAAAACCCGAGGAGTCCTGCAGGAAGCAGATCTTTATACTGAGGTCATCCAATGGGAGCAGACATGCAGATTCCCACACAGGTGAATGATAATCAGTCACAAGCTGACAGCAGGGAAAGACAGACAAAGCTATGCAGCTTGCATGGAAAGAGATCAGAACTGCCTGAGCTGCAGCACTACTATTTCCAGCAATACCTGCTGCAGCAGCGATCATGACAGGAGGATGGGTAAGCGGGATGCATCTAAACTTGTTGTGGGAGGGGGGTATGGTAGCGGCCGTTGCCTAGCACCTGCTTTTTGGATAGTGGCTGGAAAGTGTAATGGTTAAGGGCTCTGCCTCTGACACAGGAGACCTGGGTTCAAATCTCGGCTCTGCCTGTTCAGGAAGCCAACACCTATTTCAGTAAGGAGTTTCTTGGGCAAGTCTCCTTAACACTGCTACTGCCTACTGAGTGCGCTCCAGTGGCTGCCTCGCAAGCGCTTTGAGTCCGACAGGAGAAAGGCGCTATACAAATACTGCCATTATTATTATTATTATTATTATTATTATTATTATTATTATTATTAATGGGTGGGCCTTTTTACTAGTAATTAAAATAATTTTGATAGTACTTTTTCACCTACTTTTTGGATTGCAAAATGCTGAAAAGTTTAAAAATTATCTCCTAGGAGAAAAAGTGAATTGCATATGGGCTTTTGCATGTGTTTTCCACTATGCGGCGAGTTGCCTTCTTAAAATAGCGTCCAGCCTTAATGCTTCTCTTTGCTTAATTGTTTTCAGAGGCGTAACTAGACATCACTGGGCCCCCCTGCGAAACTTTGGAAGGGGCCCACCCACCCCCTTGCTTTCTGCACAGGAAAATGACCAATGTGTTTTCCCCATGCAGAGAAAAACACTTAGACTTAAAGGATATGTCAGGCAATCTATGCTACCCCCAGATCTACTTATCCGGGGCTTCCTCCAGCCCCTTGCAGCCAACAAGTCCCTCGTCACAGCTCTGTTCCCAGTACATACATACACACACAGCGGTATTATTTTACTACATGAGAGCACATGCTATATGGAGGAACAACAATGGCATGCTGAACATAAGATACAGTATATTCACTGTAACTTTGGCAAAACGTTCAGAATGTCACTGATTGATACTGTTATTAGGGGATCTCGGACTCAGTATGAGACAACCAGCTCTCAATGAGGCAGTCAGTCAGACATCAATCTTTCCCATTCCACTGTGTCCAGTAACCAGACACCATAAAGTCAGGTCACTATCCTGTGTGTGATATGAATCTAGGAATCTCTTCTGAGGGAAGGTCTACAACTTTTTTTCCAACCGTGACTCTTTTGTTTGTAACATGAATTCATCAGAACTGCTGCAGTGTGATACAGATGTTTTTTTACGAACCCTAGGGAGCAGGGACAGTATACAAATTCCAAAGTGTGTATGATTCCTTATCTGTGTGGAGGACACATGCAGTCAACATAACAATGGTACGAGAGTAGAATACATTTTCTCTCCATGCCCTTAGTTGCTTCTCAGTCTCTCACTTTTTCCCCCACGGGGCCCCCTGTGGCTTTTGGGGCCCCCTGCGGAGGCATCCCTTGCAGGGTCTATTGTTACGCCCCTGATTGTTTTATTGTGCTTATTCCTCCTTTGATCTGCTTGAGGCACATGACTCACACTATATACATGTGTGCATGCATCCTCACTATTTAGAGCTGGTTCACACTGTAAGAGTTTGTTTGTGATTTGAAAAGCTCTTGCTAATGTAATGCTATGTGTGTCTACTCCTTTGAGCGATGTGATTTTATAAAATTCCCCCATAGCATTGCATTAGCAAGAGCTTTTTAAATCACAAGTTCTTAAAAAGCTCTTGCAGTGTGAACTAGCCCTTATTGGTGAAAAACTTTAACGTGAACCTGAAGCAAGGAATCTCTTTCAGGTTAGATAATTAGCTATGTTGAAGCAGAGCATCAGCAGAGAATTCAGGCTTCTTACATTGTTTACTAAAGAATGCAGATGGCAGCCTCCACATTCTTCCCACTTCAAGATCCCGTCAACTGTTTTCTTTTTCTTTTTTTGTTTGTTTATGTATAAGTATGTTTCCTTTATAAAATCCTAACCTTAACAAACAGAAAGCACTCCGTTCTCAGTTTTGTGCTGAGAAATCCAGGGTTAAACTACAATGAGGTGTGCTCCTGAAGCTAGTTTCTGACAGTAAGCTAACCTCTACCCTTTTTACAAGAATGTCAGAACTTAGCCTTTATTAAAGGATGAAAAGATCACAGCATTAAACAAATCAGACAACAGCATGTTTACTTGCTGAGATAACGCTGAAGATGTTCTTCACATTTTAAGCATAATTAAGTCTTGAGACCTAAATAGCTTAATAATGAAAAGTTAATTGTGAGGAAATATTAAAATATTATAATAGAATTTGTTTTCAGGTTTTTATTTCTAAAAATGTTATCTATTTTCCCTTAACCCTTTCCACTCTGAGTTCTTTCCTAAAGGAAGTCGTTTCTGCTCGGAGTTTTTTTTTTAAGGAAATGCGCTCTCCCTCTTACACTCTCTCCCATTTTAACATGGAATGTAGCACAGTAACATGGTATATCTTATTTTAAAGAACACATTATAAAGTTTAATTTGATATCTTATTTGGACAGTTTGGCATCTTCTATTGGCTAGTAGCAGAGGAGAAAGCCAAGGTATGGTTTCCTGAGTGTAATCCGGGTCTGCGTGAGCAAGTTTCGCAATACTAGGTGGTTTTATGCCCGCCACCCGGGGTCTTACTGTCCCTACACACAATGCAATCGTTGGTATTTCGATTGGGCAGGTTAGCAATAAAATACTGGCTACTATTTACACCCTCCCCCAGTCCATCCCATAGGATGCCATTCATTCTCTAAACAATTTTGCAGGCAATCTGCAAGAAAGATAAAAATGTAATCTGAAATTATTTTTCTTTTTTTTTGCAGAATGGAATCTGCAAAAATGAATCAGCAGCTATTTTTTATTTAAAAACAAAACAAAACAAAAAACCAGGAAAGAAATGGAAGTGACATTTGTCACTTCCTTCTAGGGCTGATGGGGGAGATCAGGTATGGGTCTGGGGACACTATGTGTGTGGGCATGTAGTATTACATGCCCACAAACGGGCGCACACAGATCGGCGGTTTGCGGCGGTCCTGATGAGCTGCAAACCGCCGCTGCTGGGATGTCACGCATAGCGGGACATACGAGTGCAACGCGGAATTCGCGATGTCCCGCTATGCAGGGCATACAAGTGGAAAGGGTTAAAGCAGAAGGGTCAGCCATACTATGCCAGGGGGAAAAACACATATGTAAGTAGATAACTACTCGTTCTACTTACATAACAGTAGAGATGGCCCGAACTGTTCTCTGGCGAACAGTTCCCGGTGAACAATGCGTGTTTGCATTTGTTCACGAACATATGGCGTGTTCGACCTGCACCTATACATTATAATGGAGCCAAAAATTGACCCCTCACCCAAAGTCAGCAGACACATGGCAGGCAATCAGCTACACCTCCCACCTAGAATGCCCCCCCCCCCCCCACCATACCTATCAGAAAGCCAGCACAGCAGCCATTTTACACTCTGCCTGTGGCTGCTATGAAGGAGACTAGAGATAGAGATGTACTGCTATTTGGGAAAGCTTTAGTTAGGCCTGAGTTCTGTGTCCCCGGTGGAGTTTCTTGCTGCTACAGTACCAATTCACCATCTACATAACTCCAAGAGCCCTTCTAAAGGTTGTGACATTGCTGTTCAATGTGTCCACACAGTGCACTTTAGCTGTTGCAGGCAGGCGCAGTCAGTGCTTAGTGCTACAGTAGTTCATCCTTCTAAGCTGTTTTTCTTTTTTTTTGTGCTATTGTTATATTGCAGTTCTGTGTGTCCAAATATATTGCAGTTCTGTGTGTTACACTACCTTATCGCAGTGTATGCACGTCAGACGTTTTAACAAACTTAATTCCACAAATTTAGGAATGAAGTGTGATTTCTGCCCTTTCTGAGATTAAAACATGACTCTGTGTCAACTATGTCATTTTTGGTGAGACTTTTGTGATGGATCCCCCTCTGGCATGCCAGTGTCCAGGTGTTAGACCCCTTTAAACAACTTTTCCATCACTTGTGTGGCAAGAAACAATTTTACATAGTTACATAGTTATATTGGTTGAAAAAAGACATACGTCCATCGAGTTCAACCAGTATAAAGTACAACACCAGCCTGCTCCCTCACATATCCCTGTTGATCCAGAGGAAGGCAAAAAAAACCCTTACAAGGCATGGTCCAATTAGCCCCTAAAGGGAAAAATTCCTTCTCGACTCCAGATGGCAATCAGATAAAATCGCTGGATCAACATCATTAAGGCCCATACACACGTCGGATTTTAGCGAACGACCCGTCGTTTGAACGTTCCGTCGTTCGGACGTTTTCGCGTCAAATCCGACGTGTGTACAGACTATCGTTCGGGTGATAAGACTGGTTACCAGCGATCCACCCGGCGGATCGTTGGTAACCAGTCTTATCACCCGAACGATAGTCTGTACACACGTCGGATTTGACGCGAAAACGTCAGAACGACGGAACGTTCAAACGACGGGTCGTTCGCTAAAATCCGACGTGTGTATGGGCCTTTAGGCATTACCTAGTAATTGTAGCCATGGATGTCTTTCAACGCAAGGAAAGCATCTAAGCCCCCTTTAACCACTTGCCGACCGCACGCTTATACCGTGCGTCGGCAAAGTGGCAGCTGCAGGACCAGCGACGCAGTACTGCGTCGCCAGCTGCAGGCTGATTAATCAGGAAGCAGCCGCTCGTGCGAGCGGCTGCTTCCTGTCAATTCACGGCGGGGGGCTCCGTGAATAGCCTGCGGGCCGCCGATGGCGGCTCGCAGGCTAAATGTAAACACAAGCGGAAATAATCCGCTTTGTTTACATTTGTACGGCGCTGCTGCGCAGCAGCGCCGTAAGGCAGATCGGCGATCCCCGGCCAATCAGCGGCCGGGGATCGCCGCCATGTGACAGAAGACAGCCTGTCACTGGCTGCACAGGACGGATAGCGTCCTGTGCAGCCCAGATCTCCCGGGGGAGCAGGTAGGAGAGGGAGGGGGGAGAATGTCGCCGCGGGGGGGGGCTTTGAGGTGCCCCCCCCGCAACATGCCTGCAGGTAGGAGCGATCAGACCCCCCCTGCACATCATCCCCCTAGTGGGGAAAAAAGGGGGGCGATCTGATCGCTCTGTGTGGCCGCGGATCTGTGCTGGGGGCTGCAGAGCCCACCCAGCACAGATCCAAACAAACAGCGCTGGTCCTTAAGGGGGGGGTAAAGGGTGGGTCCTCAAGTGGTTAAATGCAGGTATAGAGTTTGCCATAACGACTTCCTGTGGCAATGCATTCCACATCTTAATCACTCTTACTGTAAAGAACCCTTTCCTAAATAAATAGCTAAACGTTTTTCCTCCATGCGCAGATCATGTCCTCTAGTCCTTTGAGAAGGCCTAGGGACAAAAAGCTCATCCGCCAAGCTATTATATTGCCCTCTGATGTATTTATACATGTTAATTAGATCCCCTCTAAGGCGTCTTTTCTCTAAACTAAATAAACCCAGTTTATCTAACCTTTCTTGATAAGTGAGACCTTCCATCCCACGTATCAATTTTGTTGCTCGTCTCTGCACCTGCTCTAAAACTGCAATATCTTTTTTGTAATGTGGTGCCCAGAACTGAATTCCATATTCCAGATGTGGCCTTACTAGAGAGTTAAAGAGACACTGAAGCGAAAAAAATATATATGATATAATGAATTGGTTGTGTACTATGAATAATTACTAGAAGATTAGCAGCAAAGAAAATATTCTCATATTTTTATTTTCAGGTATATAGTGTTTTTTCTAACATTGCATCATTCTATAATATGTACAGATTACACAACACTCAGCATTCAAAATGAGTCTTTCAGAGCAGTCTGTGAAGTAATGAACTCTCCTCTAGCAGAGGAAAAGTAAACAGTTCAATTACAGTTGAGATAATAAAAGTCAGATAACAGCCCTCTCCACGACTAAAGGTGCCCATACACTCGTCAGATTGGCAGCAGATAGATAAGAAATGCATCTGATGATCTATCTGATACGTTTTTAGAACATTTTTTACCAGGATAGAATTCCAATAGATTTAGTTAGTTAGTTGGAGAGCTTAATAGCTTTTTTGCATAGAGATAACAACTGGAGTTTCTCAACTCTTCCTGTACTGGAAACAATTACACTGATGTATCTGATCTTAATGTTTTATTTCTTATCTGTGCTACACATACAAATCATAATATCATCATTTTTTTCCCGCTTCAGTGTCTCTTTAAACAGGGGCAATATTATGCTAGCATCTCGAGCTTTTATTTCCCTTTTAATGCATCCCAAAATTGTGTTAGCTTTAGCTGCAGCTGCTTGGGATTGAGTACGATTATTTAACTTGTTGTCAATGAATACTCCTAAGTCATTCTCCAAGTTTGATGTCCCCCACTGTATCCCATTTATTTTGTATGGTGCTAGACCATTAGTACGTCCAAAATGCATGACTTTACATTTGTCAACATTGAATTTCATCTGCCATGTATGTGCCCATATAGCCATCCTATCCAGATCCTGTTGCAATATGACACTATCTTCCTGAGAGTTTATGATTCTGCACAATTTTGTATCATCTGCAAAAATAGCAACATTGCTCACTGCTGCATCTACTAGGTCATTAATAAATAAATTGAAGAGCACTGGACCCAGAACAGACCCCTGTGGGACCCCACTGCTAACAGTCTCCCATTTTGAGTATGATCCATTGACCACAACTCTTTGTTTTCTGTCCATTAGCCAGTTCCCTATCCATGAACAGAGACTCTTCCCCAGTCCTTGCATCCTCAACTTTTGCACCAGACTTTTGTGGGGAACAGTGTCGAAGGCCTTTGCAAAGTCCAAGTATATCACATCTACAGCATTCCCAATATCCATATTAGCATTCACTACCTTATAAAAGCTGAGTATGTTAGTCAAACAGGACCTGTCTTTAGTAAACCCATGTTGATGCTGAGAAATAAGATTATTTTCTACTATGAAGTCATGTATAGTATCTCTTAGTAACCCCTCAAATAGTTTGCATACAACTGATGTTAAGCTTACAGGTCTATAATTTCCGGGATCTGATTTTTTGCCCTTCTTAAATAATGGGAAAACGTGGGCTGTACGCCAATCCACTGGGACTCTGCCAGTTGCAAGAGAGTCACAAAAGATAAGATAAAGGGGTTTATCTATAACTGAACTTAATTCCTTTAGGACCCGAGGATGCATGCCATCCGGGCCAGGTGCCTTGTCTATTTTTAATTTATTTAGTCTTGCCTTCACTTCTTCCTGCGTTAAGTATTTAATATTACAGTTAGAAGATTGAGACTCATCCGCCTCTGTAGTTTGCAACAGTGCTGTTTCTTTTGTGAAGACAGAAGCAAAGAAAGCATTTAATAACTCTGCCTTACCTTGGTCATCCACCATTGAGTTCCCACCCTCATCCTTTAGGAGTCCTATACAGTCAACCTTTCTTTTTTTAGAGTTAATGTACTTGTAAACCTTTTTTGGGTTAGATTTGATATCCTTAGCGATTTGTTTTTCAGCTTCAATCTTTGCCTGCCTAATTTATTTTTTACAATTTTTATTGCACTCCTTATAATTGCTTAGTGCAGCCTCGGTCCCCTCCTGTTTTAAGACCTTATAGGCATTCTTTTTCCTCTTCATTTTATCTTTAACCTATCTATTCATCCATAGAGGCCTTTTTTATTCATAGATATTTTGTTTCCATATGGGATATACATACTACAATATTGATTGAGTATAAGTTTAAAAGCTTGCCATTTCCCTTTAGTGTCTTCCCCTTGTAGTACATTATCCCAGTTCACCAAACTTAGTGCCTGCCTAATTTGACTGAACTTTGCTTTTCTAAAATTCATAGTTTTAGTGGTCCCGCTGCCCCGTGGCCTATCAGTCACCAGATCAAACGTTATCATGTTGTGATCACTATTTCTCAAATGTTCTTGAACCTGCACATTTGAAACATTATCTGGTCTATTAGAAATGATCAGATCCAGTTCCCCCTAGCATTCCCCCTAGTTGGTTCCGTTACCATTTGAGTCAAGTAATTGTCCTGCAGTGCTGCCAGAAATCTGCTGCTTTTACCAGAATGGGTAGCCTCAATACTCCAGTCAATGTCTGGAAAGTTGAAGTCGCTCATAATTATGACCTCATTTTTACTTGCAGCTTTTTCAATCTGCTGTAGTAATCACAGTTCTGCAGCTTCATTAATAAGAGGTGGCCTGTAGCATACCCCAATAAGCAATTGGCAACTTTTATTTCCACCATGAATATTTGCCCAAACGGACTCCACATCTTCGCAATCTTCCTCCATCTCATCGTTGAGGACAGCTGTAAGAGAATTCTTAACAAAGAGACAACCCCCTCCACCTTTTTTCCCTGTTCTATCCCTCCTAAACACATTGTATCCTTTTAAATTAGCTATCCAGTCATGGCTTTTATCCATCCATGTCTCGGTTATTCCCACAATGTCATAGCCTTTGTCATTCAGAATGAACTCTAGTTCGTCTACTTTATTTGCAAGGCTCCGAGCATTGGTTACCATGCACTTCATATTTTTACCAACACATTTACCAATTTTGTTTACACGAAATGGGCTACTTAAATTTTTACCAACCTCCTTAATCTTTACACTGTCCCCACACCCCTCTCCACCCCTCATAATGTTAGGTTCCCACTGTCTTTTTACCTCATCTTATCTACGTATTGAGACTTTATCCTCCCGCCTCCCCCCAGATCCTAGTTTAAAATCTCCTCCAACCGTTTAGCCATCTTCTCCCCCAATGCAGCTGCACCCTCCCCATTAAGGAGCAGCTTATCCCTGCTGTAGAACCTGTAGCCGACTGCAAAGTCTGCCCAGTTCTCCAGGAACGCAAACCCTTCCTTCCTACACCAATTTCTCAGCCACTTATTTAACTCCCTAAGCTCCCTCTGTCTCTCAGATGTAGCACGTGGCACTGGCAGTATTTCAGAAAACACCACCTTGGAGGTCCTTGCTTTAAGTTTATCTCCAAGTACCTGAAAATCATTTTTGAGGACCTTCCATATCCCACTAACTTTGTCATTGGTGCCAATGTGTACCATGACAGCCGGGTCTTCCCAACCCCACCCAGTAATCTGTCAATTCTTTCCGCTACATGCCGAACCCGAGCACCCGGGAGGCAACAGACTGTACGGCATTCACGGTTTCTTCGACAGATTATCTGTGCGCCTAATAATTGAATCCCCTACCACTAGTACCTGTCTAGCCTTAGCTGCACTCCTATTTCCTTTCTCTTTGCAGCAGTCTTCCCCTTGGTTGCTAAGGAGCACATCCTGCTGCAGCATTGCTACTCCTGAATCATCCTCCCCAATATTACACAAACAAGCATACTTATTAGTGAGGGACAACTCGGGACTAGCCTCCCTGCCACTTTTTCCCCTACCCCTTCTAACTGTGACCCAACTAGCGGCTGCTTCTGCTTCTTGGTCCGGCTGTACTCCACCCTCCTCATCTTCAACGGTTCGATCCAGTGTCTGGATCGTGAGATCCAAGCTCTTCTCCATGTTGTGTATGCGTCTCAGTGTTGCAAGATGCTTATTTAGCTCTGCGACTTCCGCCTCTAACTGAGCAACACGCACACACCCAGGGCAACAGTAAACACCCTCAATCCGCTGATCAAGGCATGCATACATGTTGCAGGATGTACACTGTACAGCATAGTCCAACATGATGACTATTGTGTGGGGAAAAATTATTTAAAGTAAACTGTGGCGGTAAAAGATGAAACGGGAGAGTGAGTGTAGCTGGGAAGGAGGAAAGGGAGAGTAAGTGAAGTTGGGGAGTGAGTGAAGTTAGGGGGGGGGGGGGAGGAGGGGCGGGAGGGGTGGAGGAGTGGAAGTGGAGTGAGTGAAGTTGGGGTGGAGTCCTCAAAATTTAAAGACTACACCACAACGTGCCTAGCACATTCTAACCAATGCAAAAAAACGCAATATTGGTTGAAGGTTTGTTTTTTTTTTTAGTCCTTACCTACTTCCTCTCACCACTCTCTTTGTGCCTGTGTTGTAACGCCTGTTTTTAACGCCTGTTTTTAATGCCTATGCCACTTGTGTCGAAGCCACTTAGTGAGCAAGCCACAGACTGAGCAAGCTCAGTACTGAGTCCTGAAGCTGACCAAATACCTCCTGTTGCAGCTAGTCCCTCCCCCTAGCTAATTGCCTGCTGCAAAGAAAACTAGAGGGAAAAGAAAAAAAAATGTACTTTTGAAAACTGACACCTATAGGTTTTAAAATTTGCCTGTCCACTGAAGTCTATGGCGGTTCGCCCGTTCACAAACTTTTGCGGAACTGAAAATGTAATGTTCACTACATAACAGTTGTGTACTGTCCACATCTTGATTTCAGTAAATGCTATATAGTAAATAAAAAGAATTATGTTTCAGGCATTTGCCATCTTGGTTCCCTCTGACTGAAGCCAATCCTGATGTCATTTCCTCCCTTACTTTTTTCCCCTCCTACAATCTGCATTGTCATAGCTAGTTTGCTTTGTAAACACATGAGAGCAGAGGCATAGATCATATTTCAGCTTCACATTGAACTGCACTCAGCCAATCTGTGAGGAGCAGGAATGTGGGAGGGGAGATGACAAGCTTCCCTTTCACCCTCTCGTTGGCGATGGGGAAATAGAGCCAGGCTGACTAAGGTAAGATTAATTACAGCTGAAACATTTCTGAATAGATTGGAGTGCTTGCAATGTAGGGTAAGGTTCCAGGCTGCATAATGAACATAGTGCAGTGGGTAAATAGAATTTGATTTTGTGGCTGACAATCCCCCTTTAACCACTTAAGGACCACAGGCTTACACCCCCGTAGTGACCAGGCTATTTTTTACAAATAAGTGCTCTGCAGCTTTAATGGCTCGCTGCAGAGCCACACAACCGAGCACACAAATGAACCCCCCTTTTCTGCCCACCAGCAGAGATTTCTGTTGGTGGGCTCTAATTGCTGCTGCCAGTTTGTTTGTTTTTATCATTAATTTTTCAGTTATTTAATTTTAAATAAATATTTAAATATTTTTATATTTAATTTTTTTTTAATTAATCCATCCCCCTCCCTCCCCCGATGTCCAATCACAGAAATCAGCTCTCATACAGTAGGCATCAGCCATAGATCGCAGCGCTATACAATGTAAATAGATGGCGGTTTCGCCGTCAACAATCTAATAGCGGCCAGATCGCCGCTGGGAGACTGATGACGGAGCGGAGTTCTTCTGTCATTCAAGCGGGGATGCGTGAGTGTCCCCTGCAAAACCCCGCCTCAGGACTTGACGCCTTCCGGCGCTAGGCGGTCCTGGGGTTGTCACCTTCCCGACGCTTATCGGCGTTAAGGCTTGTACACACGTCTGATTTTCGCAAATGACCCGACATTTGGATGTCAAATCGGGCGTGTGTACAGTCTGTCGATCAGCTGATAAGACTGGACTTGAGTGATCCGCTTGGCGAAAATCCGACGTGTGTATGTACCTTTAGATGGTCGGGAAGGAGTTAAACTTGCACAGGATATAGTTATTGGACCACTGTACTTTGCTTTATCTTTGGTCCAAGGCATAACTTCCCTTTCTGGTGCCCTGTACTCCAGGTTACTAATTGGTGTTTGCTTTCCTTTAACAAATATTTAACAATGCAGCACCTCCCACCCGTGGCCAAACAAACAAGCACAGGCAATCTGGATAGCACAGACAACCTTACCACAGCACCTCCCACCTGTGGCCACACACACAAACACGGGCAATCTGGATAGCAGAGACAACTTTAAAACAGCACCTCCCACCTGTGGCCACACAAACAAGCACAGGCAATCTGAATAGCATGCCACTATGGGCCTGATGCACAACAGTTACCAATGCCGGGAGAGCTATGGAAACGCGCATTGAAGTGCGGTAATGGCCACAACACTAAAAGGTAAATGTATGGTGCTCCCCTGGTGTTAGGAAGGGTAAAATTGCTTTTCGCAATGTGAACTCTCCCGGCATGGTAAAAATGCCATGCACACTGCTGTGCATCAGGCCCATAGTTTGCTAATTAAGTTGCAGCTATACATGGGAATGGAACCACATGACATGGCCTTGGCCTTTAGGTTTCCCGAAAATAATGGCAAAAACACAGGTGTGCTTTCATGGAACTGAATTTCTTATACTGCAATAACTTAAAGGAATACTATCGATACCCAAGTGTTCAAAAATGACAGTGTGCAAATAATGTCTAAGTAGCTGTGTAAACATTTTCCTACTTTTCATGTTAAATATCAGAGGCAAAAGCTGTAATTTATTGAGGGTAGGATTTAGCTATATTGGGACAAATCAATTGCAGAAGGGGTGTCTGCTTCAATGCACAGCCAGAGTTGCATATCAGACTACAGAAAGCAAATATCAAACATATCAAACTCTGAAAGCAAAAAAGCTGTGACAATTAGTTACATTTCCTCTGCTCTCTTCAGACACGTCAGTCAGAAACAATGGACACAATGGACACAGGAGCTGTAGCTGTTGGGAGCTCTCTTCTCTGTTACACACAGAGCTACACATAGAGTTAACTGATCAAGTGTGAGGGGAATTTCCCCTCTCCTCATGGCTCAGTCAGCCGTCAGTTTTGGCGTCAGTAAAGTTAGAATGTATTTTGATAACAGTAAACAAAGAAGTTGCTACTAAAATGTATACACCAGTACTTAGCAGCACTTCCCAAACAATTTCTGTGTCAATTGAAAAAAATATGTGAATCGATAGTATTCTGTGAGGATCCGCGCGGCTGCCAGCCTTTTGACCACTGTTTAGGTCTGCATTCTGCAGGTCTCTGGAAGAGAGACCTCTTGTCAGTTCTGCAGCTTGCTGCTGCTGAGGAATTTGCATACGTTTGTCATGCAAATTGCCTAGCCACATCCTTTGTAGGCTTGCTCTATATATACCATGTGATTCCACAGTAAGTGGCTGGTCATAAGGGTTAGTTCCTGTGAAACACTCCGGACAGTGTCAGCCTTGCTCATTGTTTGAAGATTAGCTTAGAGTAATTCCTGGGACTGCACTAGGCAGGTTCCCCTAGTGCAGTTAGGATTGCATTATTTGTATTGCCTGTTCTGTCTGTCTGTGGGGTGCTACCAGAGCAGCGGTTGTTACTGGTAGGCCCTTCTGTTCTATTGTTACTATACTTGGATCGCACTCGCTCTGGCAGAAAGAGCAGTGGATCGTATCTCTTACGTATTCCTGTTTTCGTGTATCTGTTTTGTCTTGTACGAACGCTTGCTGGAGGCTCGGTGAGGTAACCGTTAAGCAAGCGCTCGCGTCCTCTGTTTTATGTTTGTCTGTCAGTGGTTAGTTAGGCGTGCTTGTCTCTATTGTGCTTATCACGTGGAGACCGCACATAAATGCGTGCACTGTTGCGAATGAGTGCGGTGTTCGCGTTTAGCTAGCGTTTGTTATTTTCCTTATCTTCTCATTGTATGATTTGCTGTGCCTTTGCTACTCTCGTGTTCTGCCTTGCTGTAGCCTTGTGTCACCTCCGGCAATCGCCTCTCTCGCGATTGCGTTCCTACTTCATATCTGCTGTTGTGTATGCACCGTCGCGGGTTGGCGACTAATTTGGTGCACACACATACAATCTGTCCCTGTGCTCATTCTCTTCCGCAATCGCTTCTCTTGCGATTGCGTTCTCACTTGGTTTCTTCTGTTGTGTGTCCACCGTCGCAGGTTGGCGGCTAGATTGGGGGACATACATACATTCCTTATCTGTGCTTATTCAGTCTTGTGTCACTGTTAGCAATCGCCATCTCTGGCGATTGCCTTCTCACTTTGTCTTCATGGTTATGTGTTCATCGTCGCAGGGTGGTGACTAGTTTGGTGGACACACATACCCTCTGTCCCTTTGATCTCTCTCTTTCAGGGCTATCTTGCCCTGCGTTTCTTCCCTTCGTACAATTCCTGTCTGGCGTCTGTGGCAGGGCAGAGGAGCTGTTCCTCTGCACTCCACAGCTCCACCTGTCGACAGTAATTTCCCTCTACAGGTGCATTGCACCTTTTGCTGGGTTCCCTCAAATTACACGCTTGTGGAGGATTTCCGCAGTGTCAGCGCACGTCTTGTGCGCTGATCACGGAGGGAATTCCACAATCGTTACATATTCTTTTAAAAACATTCCAACCTGCATAAATGAAACAAAGCAAAATGGAGATGTAAGCATGAAAATCTGGGAAATATTATTTGGAATGTTTAAAAAATTATAGTTAGTATGGCAGTTGCAGAGACAGTGTCTGGGAAGGTGATCAATGGTGTCTATACATGTCCCACATTCCTCTCTTCTGCCCTGAAAGACATATGGAGGTTGGCATATTTATTTCCATTTAAATAATGCACATTGCCCGGCTGCCCTACTGATCCACTGCCTGGTACTTTTAGCCATAAACCTTAAAGGGAAGGTTCAGGGAGGGGGGAAAAAAATAAAAATCCTTATCCACTTACCTGGGGCTTCCTCCAGCCCGTGGCAGGCAGGAGGTGCCCTCGCCGCCGCTCCGCAGGCTCCCGGTGGTCTCCGGTGGCTGACCCGACCTGGCCAGGCCGGCTGCCAGGTCGGGCTCTTCTGCGCTCCAAGGCCCGGCACTTCTGCGTCCCACGCCGGCGCGCTGACGTCATCGGACGTCCTAGGGGCTGTACTGCGCAGGCGCAGTAGTTCTGCGCCTGCGCAGTACAGCCCGGAGGACGTCCGATGACGTCATCATGCCCCCGCGAGGCGCAGAAGAGCCCGTCATTTGAGCGCAGAAGAGCCTGACCTGGCAGCCAGCCTGGCCAGGTCGGGTCGGGCACCGGAGACCACCGGGAGCTTGCGGAGCGGTGGCAAGGGCACCTCCTGCCTGCCACGGGCTGGAGGAAGCCCCAGGTAAGTGGATAAGGATTTTTTCCCCCATCCCTGAACCTTCCCTTTAAAGAGAATCTGTACTCTAAAATTTTTACAGCAAAAAGCATACCATTCTATTCATTATGTTCTCCTGGGCCCCTCTGTGCTGTTTCTGCCACTCTTTGCTGCAATCCTGGCTTGTAATTAACAGTTTTAGGCAGTGTTTACAAACAAACTAACCAGCTTGTGATAGGCTCACATAAGCAGAGTGTGTGAGTCATACAGAGCCT
Organism: Hyperolius riggenbachi; assembly: GCF_040937935.1. Classification (NCBI taxonomy): domain Eukaryota; kingdom Metazoa; phylum Chordata; class Amphibia; order Anura; family Hyperoliidae; genus Hyperolius; species Hyperolius riggenbachi. The sequence continues at coordinate 279,463,429 of NC_090647.1, forward strand.
GCAGGGGGCCTGCAGAGGGTGGGTATCGCTTCTATCCAATCACAAGCAGCCCTGCACATTCCACACATTCCAGCCTTAGCCCGACAGAGCTGACAGAAGAAAACAGATTAGATCATATAACAGAGATAACACAGCCACTGTGCAATTAGGAAAGGCTGCAGTAAGCCAGAGCACATTAGAACAGGCAAAGGAACTTATAGGATAGAAGAACTAAGGCTGAACATTTTGTTACAGAGTCTCTTTAAACAAGCCTGCAGATCAGATGTTACTGACATAAATTTAACAAGATTAGCTGTATGCTTGTACTGACACTACTGACCAGAAGATCAGCAGGATCTTGTTTAAAAGGAAATAAATATGGCACCCTCCATATGTCTCTCACCTCGGGTACCTTTTAACAAATTCACCTTTGGTTTTGGTGTTCTCCCTGAAATAGATGCTCATTCGGTAAATAAATGGCTTGTTAGCTCAGTCTAAATTATTTCTACTCTGGAAAGCATACTGGACTGACAAACAAAAGGTATTTGAGTTTAGTGTTTTCTGTGGTTTATCAAACAATAGGTTTATTCCTTGTAGAGAGGATTTTCATCTTTAAGTTGCAGTTAGTAGCCAATCTAGTAGTAAGGTTTTTGTTTATGTTTTATTACCGGTTTGTCCTATAAATATTGTAAATTGCCTGAACAGCACAAACAAAACCCTGGTATTGGTGAATCACAAAGACCGACTCCAGACTAGCTTTGCGATGTGCCTGTTACTTTTGGTAACTTTAGGGAGCCCCAGAGGGAGCTTTGAAGATGCATTTAGCTTTGGCTCCTATTTTAGTTTGCAGTAAGTTGCAGCAGAGATCGGTGGAGGTTCTGGAGGGATGACACAGTGGAAGTGGGGAACAACGTTGAGAGAATACTGAGGTGCCCAGCGCTGTAGCAGTGAACGTTGGGTGTGTATAGGAGTGAACAGCACTTTAGTGGCGGGCAAGGTGGTATTCGTCCGGGAAGATTCTTATTGGTTTAGACTGTGGATCAATGGGGAGCCCCGAGAGGAGGTGTGAAGATGCTTTGCTGAGGCTCCCTGTATAGCAGCCTTTCTCAACCTTTCTACCCTGGAGGAACCCTGCACATAACTTTTTGATCCCAAGGAACCCCTGCAAACAATGTTTTGATCTCAAGGAACCCCTGCAGTTATTTTGCAAGAGGCATGGTCTTTAAAAGTATGTGTGGCTGTTTATTTCACTACCCCCTATTACCCTATTACATTATACTGTCTCCTGACCCCCCAAACTAGTGCTTCTTGTTACAGTACCACCTATTATAGTGTGCTGTATTATACTTCCCCACGATGGGGGAAAATGCCAAGGAACCCCTGCAGAGTACTCAAGGAACCCTGGTTGAGAAAGCCTGCTGTATAGTATTGCAGCAGATAAGTCCCAGCAATGAATGAGGAAGTGGAGGTGGTCCCGGTGGGGAGTGGCTTGTTCAGCACTGTGGGGATGGATAGCGATGGAGCCAATGCTTAGCAGAGTTGAGACAGGGAGAGGCTCTAAAAGTGGTGGGAATGTTTGGCAAAGAAGCGTTGAACAGCAGCAGTAGGCTGACGAAGAGCGACGGCTAGAGGGCAATTTTTCAAGAAAGAATATAGAAGAAAAAAGACAGAAGTGACAGATGAACAAGAGAAGCATAAAGAAAGGTTTTTTTTTTTAATTAATGAGGCACCACAGAGACATATAGTAGAATGTAGTCAATTATTCAGTATACCCTCTTGTATGTTCCTGGTTTCATCATCGGAAACACTTCCTATATCTACAGTATATATTGCTGAATATTGGTATGGAATTTCCCCCAAGTGATGCTTAGCCTAGGCTGTTTAGCTATGTGGAGTGCTCTCTCCCAGAGCAGTCTGGGAGACAAGGTATTGGCTTCAGAACTCTGAGTGAACAAACATTCTACAGAGATGCACCTAACAGGACTAAAGATGTTGCCACCCGTGTTACATTTTCAGAATGTAAGTCAGAAAGAGAAAAGGATGAGAAACAAATTCCAATGGGCAAACACTTACTAAATAATTTTTAATCTTCCCTATACAACACTTTCCCCCACCACTCAATGGCCTCAATTCACTAAGATCATGCTGGAGATAATAAGGCAAGAGAAAACTTACCTCCACACAGTGAGAGACTTATCTTATCTCTTCATTCCTTAAGTTACCTCCTCTGTAGTTAATTTACCTCCTCTGTAGTTAATTTACCTCCTCTGTAGTTATTTTCACAGGCAGTTAATTAACAGTCTGTCTTTAACTCTGGAGTTATTTTAAGGATTGGAGAGTTAACTTAAAGACAGAAGAGTTAACTTTAGGCTTGCCTGAGGTAAAATGTTTCCTGAATACTACATGCCTTATCACCGTGGTAACAACTCTAGAAGAGATATTAAAAACAAGAGATAAGCTTAGTGAATTGAGGCCATAGACTTGATCAAGAAATTAGTTGACAATGGTCAGTCATGAGGATTACTGATCAGCATGTGCAATCAAATTCTTACACTGAGTCACAAAGTGTTATTAGGCTCCAAAAGTCTAGAAGTGAGCAAATATCATTTATACAGAAATTCTGCATCCCATCCCATAGGGTAAAACAAGCAGTTGGAACAGAATTGCTAATTTTAAGTTTGGCCAAAGTGTATGGCCACTTATTTACAGTGTAACTCTGATTTCCTTCAAGTTTGGTAGAACTATCTGAGATCTTATATATAGCATAATACCACCGGTAAACAAGTGAATTACCTGAATTGCTGAATGAGTGGCACATTTCCTTGTTTATCGTACAATTCCTACAATGCTGTCATTTAAAGGGGACCTGAACGGAGTAAACTTATTTAAAATAAACACATGATGTAACTGCAAATGAATATTGCATACTAACCTCATCGTCAGTTCCTCTCAGAAGCTCACCATTTTCTTGTTACTGTATAGTGAGCCCTTCCAGTTCTGACAATATTTTGTCAGAACTGAAATATACCAGTTGCTGTCAGTTATATATCAGCTGCTGTCAGTTACAACTGAATGTGCAAGGTAGTGTCCATGTTTCCCTAAGGCTCAAGTGGGCAATATAACAGTTTAACAGTGTGCTGACCAGGAAGCTGTTATGGGGTAATGGCCATTTTCAAAATGGAGGACAGAGAATTCCATCGATCACAGTAGACAAACAGGTCACAGGAGAGGAGAAAGTGATTGATGAGCAGACTACATGGGAGGTAAGTATGACCTGTGTATGTTTATTTTCAGTTCAGGTTCTCTTTAAGGGTATAACATCATGCAGCCAGGTATCATATGAGGTTGATTTTAATCCTTTCAGCCATGCCTGTTCAGCCATATGAATGCTAGAGAAATTTTCAGATCAGTGAGGATCTCATAACATAAAATGTCTGTAGCCAATTATAAGTCAGATGGTCCAAGAACTGACACACCAGTGTCACACCACATTGTAACACACCATCAAGTGTCTCAGCTCAAATGAATCATGTATCATTTCTAAGAAGAGGTTGTAATGCAACACGTTGTTTCTTGAAAAAGGGTCCAGTTGGATACACAGGCTGTATTGTTTATGCCCTGAGAGGTTAAAAGAAAAGGTTGGATTTAAAGGAAACCAGAGATGGTTTCCTATCCTAGCCCTTATTTATACTTATCTGGGGCTTCCTCCAGCCCCATGAGCATTGGGGCTTCCGTTGCTGTCCTCCTCAAGTCCCCCGTTCTGCCTCTATAACTCCCGGTTTGGGGCTGGAGGAAGCCCCGGGTACGTATAAATAATGACCAGTGTACCACCTCTGGTACACTTTAAAATGGTTTTACAGTGTTGTTCTTATTTGACTTCTGCCTGCCCTTTTGTCAGTATCAAGGGAATATAGTAAACAGATGGAGGCAAGTCCAGTTGGCCGTCCACTCCGGCCGCTCCGTTCTCTAGTAAACCCCTCATCCCCAGTAATCCGGCCAGACAGGGGCAGTGGTGCACTTCTGCACATGCGCGGGTCACCGTGCGCGCACCGCTGCCACGCCTGCACTGCTGCTGCCCATGCACAGAAGCGCACGGCCGGATGGATTACCAGAAGGGATTTGTTAGAGAACGGAGCAGCCGGAGAGGAAGGCGAGGGACACCACACACATAAGGGAGCTGGAGGAAGCCCCAGGTAAGTATAAATACACCCACAATGCCCATCTTAGGTTTCCTTTAAGCAGCAGCAGCCTGACTGTACTGTTCTGTTTTTTTCTTTACCCAACGTCTGCTAATTATATATATATAAGCTGTACATAAAATATATGGTTTTAATGTTTTTTAATTAATATATTGCTAAATCGAGGTGTTTCTTTATTGGCCTGCAGTTCAGCTTTAATGCTTGATTTTTATTTTTTTCACCTCTATTATCCTGAGCCAACTCTTTGACTGCTGGGTAGGCTGAACCATGGTACTGTGACCTGCTGTGACCCCAGAAATCCTCATCAAGAGACAACCTCAGTTTGCCACTCTGTAATCTGTCCAGCGCAGCATGATATGTCAGTACACTGAGCCTGGAAAGATCTCTAGCTGTGAATGCACAAGCAAGACAGGCTTAGTGAAAAATATGTCTGCTTGCAGAAAGAGAAGGCACTTTAATCCAATCATACACCCCATCTGCTACATACTTCTGACAAATGACATACAATGTTCTCCTCAGTAAACGAATGCAAAAATGTTCTTGTGTGCACTGAACATACGGTTAATTGTTTGAAGAACTCCATTTGTCTGTGTACTGTTTGCCCATAAATATAGGTAATTGCAGTCACTATTTGGATCCAAAATCTGCAACTTATTTGAAGCGTTACCACCAGATGTATCAACATGGTCCTAATAATAACCGATTTACCTTTTCTCAGTGACAAAACTGATTTACGTCTATGCTCACACTTTGAATTTGATGGGCGTCTGTGAGAACAGGCAATTATAAAAGGCTCAAAGACGTGACAACTGCAAAAAAAAAAATTAATCAAGCAGATCTGAAAGTTGGTCCTCAGTTGGATCCCCCTGTTATAAGGGGGGACAGAGAAGCTTATACTTCTTTCTAGGCAACCAGAACTTTTTTACTTTTTAGAAAGCAGTATTTTTAGGACTGGGACAGTGGGACCCTCTAGCAGCAAAATTTGTAGACGCTTGTGATCTGAAAAGCTCTTGCTAATGGAATGCTATGGGTGTGATCCCACTTGAGCGATGTGATTTTATAAAAATCCCCCATAGCATTGCATTAGCGTGATATTTCCAAATCACTAGCGCTTAGAAAAGCACTGCTAGTGGATCCCAGGCCTTAAAGAGACTCTGAAGATTTTATTATTAAGCACTATAGCTAGTGCTAAACCACCGCACCCCCACGGCAAAACAGCTGCAGCTCAAAGCCCTGCCTTCCTGGGCAGCAAAATCCACGACCAAGAAAGTCGTGGATTTGCACAGGGCATTTGGGGGTATAAACCCCTTGTTTTGCCACGGGGATGCGGCGGTTTAGCACTAGCTATAGTGCTTAACATTAATAAAAGTTAAAACCGTGAATTAGACTCGCTTCAGGGTCTCTTTAAAGAATTAAGCCACGCTGAGTTTTTTTCTGTGTATTTTAAACACCTGTACCTTTGCGCTTGTATTAATTGACAGAAATTATACAATTTCAGAGAGTGGCCAACTCTCTTTGAATATGATGTTAGCGGCCAACACACAGACACAACTCGCATCACCCCAATTTGGGAGAACTAAAGGACAACTATCAATAACCAAGTGTTCTAAAATGACAATGTACAATTTATGTCTAAGTAGCTGTGTAAGCATTTTCCTACTTTTCATCTTAAATATCAGAGGCAAAAGCTGTAAATAATTGTGTGTAGGTTTTAGCTGTATAGGAAGGATTTATTAGGGCGTGAACCCACTGCTGCATTTATAAAAATGCACAAAAACACATGGTTTCAAGCGTTTTTGAAATGCATTGAAGGCATTTTAGTGTGTAAAACACATTCATTAAAACGCATGCGTTTTTGTGCATTTTTATTAACGCAGCAGTGGGCTCAGGCCCTTAGCAAAGGAGAGTCTGTGCTTTGTGAAAAAAGTGACAATACAGCCAGTGCTAGTCTCTGCATCTCTCAGAAGATTAATCACTTTACGACCGCCTAATGCGCGGCAAGGTGGCTCCCCCAGGACCACCTAACGCCAATTGGTATCAAGTCCTGGGGGAGTTAATTGCAGGGGATCGCGCATCCCCGCTTGGGTGAAGAAGCAGAGCTCTGTAAACAACCTGCCAGCGGCGATCGTCGCTGGCAGGTTGTTAAATTAAGAAACTGCGGTTTATTTATGTTGTACAGCGCTGTACTGGGGACAGCCCTGTCACTCGGCCGTCTCCTGGAGTGTCTCACAGAGCGATCGCTCTTATAGGAGCTTGCTCGCTCACTCAGCGCTTTTATTCTCTGCTAAGGGTGCGCGGCTGGCTGTCAGTGTAGTTAGTCATGTGGAGCCGCCCATATGACGTATACCAGTGCGCAGGAAGTGAGGGCGGCCACGAGCGGAGCTGTAATCCTGCGCAGCCACGGCTATGCAAGCTGCGCAGGAGGTAGATTTTTAAAGCTGCGATTCTCATAAGGCGACCCTGTGGAGGGTCGGGAGCTACAATGAACAGTGGATTAGCCTGATAAAGCGCCTGATAGTGACAAGGAAGGCGCTATTCGTCTGCCCTGAGGTCTGCTTTTGCAATGAGGTAAATAACTTTTTTTATGTTGTTCACCTTGTAAGTCCTTTAACCTCTTGAGGACTGCAGGGCTAAACTCCCCTAGTGACCAGGCCATTTTGAGTAAAATTGGCCACTGCAGCTTTAAGGCCAAGCTGCAGGGCCGCACAGTACAGCACACAAGTGATCCCCCCCTTTTCTCCCCACCAACGAAGCTCTCTGTTGGTGGGGTCTGATCGCTCCCCCATGTTTATTTTTTTATTGTAAATATTATTGTTCCTGGTTTTTAAAAAAAACAAACTGTTTCTTTAAACCCTCTCCCTCCCTCCCTCCCTCCCTCCCCACAGCCAGCCAATTACGGCGATCGGCTGTCACAGGCTTCTGCCTATGAGATCCGATCGCTCTCTTGTCCCCCAGGGGGACAGCCGTGTCACACGGCTGTCCCCAGTGCAGCGCTGCTGCTGATCGCAGCGCTGCACAGTCTAAATAGACGGCAATCACGCCGTCTAACAGTCTCCCGAGCGGCAATAGCCGCTTGGAGACTGAAGGCGGTGCGGAACTCCGCCCCCCAAGCAGGAGATGCGCGCGCAGCCTGCGCGCGATCTCATGCAAAACAGAGCCCCATTACTTTACGCCAATTGGCGTTAGGCGGTCCTGGGGCTGCCGCCACGGCCACGCCCATCGGTGTGACGCGGTCAGCAAAAGGTTAAAGGGAAGGTTCAGGGACTATGAAAAAAAATAAAAATCCACATCCACTTACCTGGGGCTTCCTCCAGCCCGTGGCAGACAGGAGGTGCCCTTGGTGCTGCTCCACAGGCTTCCGGTGGTCTCCGGTGGCGCGCCCGACCTGGCCAGGCTGGCGGCCAGGTTGGGCTTCCTCTGCGCTCCAATTTACGTCTCACTGGTGCGCGCTGACGTCATCGGACGTCCTCCGGGCTGTACTGCGCAGGCTCAGTAGTTCTGAGCCTGCGCAGTACAGCCCGGAGGACGTCCGATGACGTCAGCGCGCCCGCGTGAAACGCAGATTGGAGTGCAGAAGAAGCCCGACCTGGCCGCTGGCCTGGCCAGGTCGGGCACGCCACCGGAGACCACTGGGAGCCTGCGGAGTGCTACCGAGGGCACCTCCTGCCTGCCACGGGCTGGAGGAAGCCCCAGGTAAGTGGATGTGGATTTTTATTTTTTTTTCATAGTCCCTGAACCTTCCCTTTAAGTGGTTAACAACTGCAGCAAAGGAAAACTTTGGTATGAAAATCCTGCCTTGGTATCAGGTTTCACACACAAAAGAGAATGTTTATTTATGCTGCAGATAGATACATTTCAGTCTGCTAGTTCTGCAAATGTCAGTGCATAATTCTCCTCAGACATACAACACTCAAAACCTGGACAGCCCATTCAGAGAGACAACATTACAGCTGCAGTTTAAGCTAGTGAGACCTGTCATTTGCTAAAGATATAAACTACACACAGGGTTAACAAAATGTAGAGAGAGATTCCCCCCTCCCCTCATGATTCACTGGTCTGATGCACTGGTCCAACACCCCTCCTGAAAGGAATTTGATAGCATTGGGGACGGTTTTGCACTGAGAATTGGCTGTAGCGGTGAGATGCCCAGGGGCCGCACCACCAAAAACAGGCCTTCAGGGATTACCAAATTAGTACGTGGTAATCCCCGTCTGGCAGCCAGCCAAGCAGGAAGTGATGCTCACTTCCTGTGGCTGAAGCAATCACGTGCACAGAATCATATTGTTTAAATACACTTCCGCACATGCGAGTCACGTAAAACCTGCGGTGGGCATTTTAACATGCACGCGTCACCACAGACTTACATAACTTCTGGTCTGCCACATATTTCCGCAGAACCGCACAGTAATGCTAGGTTTGCCCACGCAGCAGGGATGCGTCGAAAACGTCACTTCCATTGCGTCGCACTGCACTACACCAGTATGAAAGGGCCTATAGACTTTCATTGTCCTGCCATGGGGTGTGGTAAAGATACCACACCACACCTCTCCAGTGTGAAAGGCTCCTAAAGTAAGAGATATACAGCAGTGCTAAAAAAAAACCTCCCAGTTTAACCTATTAAAGTTTCTGGATGTAATCCTTATGTCCCAATTAATGCAGCAGGAAAGTTCAGGGACGTAGGAACTACGCCCTCCCTTTAAAACAGCGTTGTGCGCGCGCGTGGTCCCACGCGCACTCGACTAAAGTTCACAGAATCAATCTGATCACTTTTAATAATGAATGATTGCCGCTGCTGCAGCAATCATTCATTATATACTTGGAAGTGGGGTGCAATCTAATGTCGCTGCACGTGCCATCAGCAGCGACAGCAACTCTGAAACTGAGGGGCCATCAGAACGCAGAGGGGGACGCATACAGCCGAGGGTACGTGAAAGAGAGGCGGTACCCTTTGAAATTGCTCACCCACAATGGTTACTTCCGAACATGGAAGACCCACAAATCCTCCCCTTTACTGCAGCCAGTGGCATTACGGTGGATACAGGGAATATGACCCCTATTAATTTTTTTCAGATGTTTGTTCCCGATGAATTTCTACAACATATTGTGGACTAACATTTATGCTGCACAATATTTGGCTGCAATCAAACGTCAGTTTATGTCATAAAATGGACACCGACCGACAAATTTGGCTGAGCTCAGAATTTTTCTTATTTTAAATATGGGCTTAACGTGGCGACCACAGCTAGGCATGTATTGGAGCAGAAATGCACTCCATCAGTCTCCTCAATATTCAGGGAAGATGACAATGCTGATGCAGTTTCTTCATTATAACAACAATTCGGAAGACCTCAGTTGTGAAGAACCTTATCGAGACCGCCTTTTTAAATTAAGGCCACTTCTGGACCATCTGAATGTGAAATTCCGTGAAATGTATGTGCCTGAGCGGGAGATCGCAGTCGATGAATTCCTAATGCCCCATCAAGGGAGGCTAGGCATAAAAGAATACATCCCCACCAAACGAGCTCGGTAAGGAGTGAAATTGTACAAGCTTTGCGAAAGCTGTACAGAGTACACCTACTCATTCCATATATATGAGGGGAAGGATCGACTACTACAAGGGTGCCCTACTTATATGGGCACCAATGGAAAGATTGTCGTGGACCTTATTAGTCCATTACTAAATAAAGGGTACCACCCAATTTAGATCATTTTTACACCAGCGTGCCCCTTTTTAAATGTTTGTTTGATGCTCAAACTGTGGCCTGTGGTACCTTGCGGGCAAACAGGAAGGGCCTACCAGAAGAGGTTGTGCATACAAAATAAAAAAGGGGGAGATGTGCAGCCTGAGAAGCAGTGAACTCCTTGTTATGAAATATAAAGACAAGAGAGATGTCCTGATGCTGACCACCATGCATACTGAGGCTATGATGTCAGTGAGGTCTCAAAGACAAGAGACGGAGAAACCACAGGCGATACTGGATAATAGTAAACATATGGGGGCAGTGGATTTTTCGGACCAGATGATGTCTTACTATTTGGTAAGCATGAAAACCAAAAGCTGGTACAAAAAAATGGGGATTTACCTGATTCAGATGGCATTGCATAATTCTTTTGTCATATACAAAAATCAGGCAACACTTCTACTTCCTGAAGTTCGAGGAGCATGTTTTATCATCCCTGATATTTGATTCTGCCAGCCCGAGTGGCAACATTAATCAAACTGACTGTGAGGATATCGTCAGACTACGGGACAAACATTTTCCAGCTTCCCTCCCCCCTACTCCAAGAAAAGCCTATCCTCAAAAAAAATGCAGAGTGTGTAGCAAACACAAAATCCGAAAGGACACTCGAAATTACTGCCCATCCTGTCCTTTCAATCCAGGTCTCTGTTTTGAAGGATGTTTTGAAATTTACCGCACAGTCTACAATTATTAACGTTTTTTCTTTTTACCCTATTACAATACATTGTTTTTAACTATTTTACTTTTTGCTCAAATTGTGTGCCACCCTAGTAAATTTGTAAAAATGGTCCTGCAATAATCCAAGCATGCATGCCATGCATAATGCCCTATTGCAAGTAAAAAAAATGGCATATGTGCCCTCATTTTGACCATCAGAATTTTTGTTTTCTACGACAAACCCACACTTAAAAAATGTAATTTTCAAAATAGTGATCAGATTTGATAAAATTTCACCAAAACGACAAGAACACCAAAACTAAAATCCAAATGTGCACACCAGCCAGAATGCCCCTCTGCAGGCCCAATTATTTCAACAAGGCACAAATGCCCTCACTTTAACCGTCAGAAACTGGAGAATCATTTTTTTGTGTGTTTTATAACAGGGGTCCTTGCCAGAAAAAAAATATTTGGTGACAAACTGTAACCCACATTTACCCAAAGATAGGCTTGATTGCCCTGAAAAAAACAGTATATATATCACTTAGGTATCTTTAAGTAATGAAAAAGTTATTGCAGTATCAATAGCAACACAGCTAAAGTGTCAAAATTGTCAGGAACTTTGAAAGGTAAAAACCATGGAACACGAACCAGTTAAAAAACATGTTAATCCAGAGGCGTAGCAATAAGGGGTGCAGAGGTTGCAATCGTATCGGGGCCCTTGGGCTAGAGGGCCCTCCCTTAACTACAGTATTAGCTCTCTATTGGTCCTGTGCTCATAATAATCACTTCTATAGATGCTTTGAATAGTGTTAATCATTAACAAAATGTTCTATCTCCCTCTTGCACCTCTGACACTGTAGTTGCCATTGGCAGGTTTTGGTGCGCCGCAGTGGCGTAACAATGACATCACTTCTGGAAGTGACGTCAGCCGCTACAGCGAGAAGTCTGCGATGGAACGCACGGAAGAAGGTATGTATCTGCCCGCCGCCCACACACTGTAACTAGCTGGAGGGGAGCGCAGAGGGGAGAGCCCCGAGGTGAGGGAGAGGGGGGGAACTTCCCCTTTCCCCGCCGACTGTGGCCAAGGCTTTACCCTCATGCTGCCACCCCTCCAGCCCCCACAAAACGGCCACGAGCGGGCCCCAGGGGAGGGGCTGGGGCTGCTCTGAAATTCTGCAGGGGGGCCCGGTGGGGCTTAGTTACGCCCCTGGTGCGCCGTATCAATTGTTATGTATAGAGTGCTTGGGGGACCCCATTGTAAAACTTGCATTGGGGCCCACAGCTCCTTAGCTATGCCACTGTGTTAATCGATAATTGTTCTTCAAAAGGTCTGTGTAGACATGTATTCTTTGGGAACCAAATCCCCCTGCCCATCTCTTATCCCATCTTCCCATCCATTGTGTCCATCGTTGGAACCTCTTTCAGAACTGATGAATAGGTCCGTGTAAATAAGTATTTTTCTGCTGAAAGTGTTTTGAATTACTTCTAGTCTTTACTCCCATGTTTTACATTGATATTATGAAGGGAAACTGATTATAAGAAGAATCAGAGTGGATTTAAATGATAAAACTACATTTTTTTGCTTATTAATTCTTTGTGGTATGTGTGACTAGGGGTGTGGCAGGGGAATTATTACAGGTGTGGCAGGGGAGTGTCTTAGAGTTGTCCTTCTTCCTTGTCCCAAAAACTGGAGAGGTATACATTTTGCAGACTTGGTATGATTTTGTTTTTCTAATCTTTACATAGTCTGGTTGCATTCTTGCTGCAGATCTTTCACTAAATCCCAAATACTCAGAAAGGCAACTGTCATTTTTAAAAAGGAAATAAGATGGTAGGGTTATTTTTCCTACTGGAACCGCTCCCTGACTAAAGTCCCTGGATATCCTGGTACCATCCTCTCTAAAGGATTTTAGGGGTCTCCTTTAATAGTGCCGCCAATATACTGCTCCCTATAATATCACTTCCCAATTCAATGGCCCCATTATAGTGTTCTTCATAATGGTGCCCACACCATAGTGTTCCCTATGCAATACTGCTGCTATAGTGCCCTCCCATAATACTGACCCTGTTATTGTGTTCCTTAATATTACATTCCCATTACAGAGCTCCCCATAACAGTGGCCTCTGTTACAACAGGATGTGCATAACAGACAGAGCTCTCGCTTTACGCAATTCAAAATATATACAGAGACCAACATGTGGGCATTGGGAGCTACAGTTCTTATTTAGCTACATGTTTGCTATATAACCAATGCAATACATGTGTTTGTTAGCTATGATTAAGGAGCCATCTTCTGCTCCGATACGCGTGAGCTTTTATTTGTAACACTGACATGGAGTAACAGAATAAAGATTTTTTCACTTTACCCTACCATCTGGTGCAGCGGGATTTTTTTACCATTACTCTTGGATCATCTGGCTTTGGATTTCCCTGCTCCCATTTGGGATCACATGTGAGTGTAGCAGTCTCTTTTTCCCATGTAATTTTTTTAAAGTAAACCTGAAGTGAAAATAAATGTATGTGATAATGAATTGTATGTTTAGTACAGCTAAGGAATAGAACATTAGTAGAAAAGAAAAGAGTCTCATATGGTTTTCCATAACAGGAAGAGTTAAAAAACTTCAGTTGTTATCGATGAAAGCTTCTCTGACCTATCCTGTTTTCTGAAGCACTTAAACAGCCAAGAAACAGTGAGAGACAGCTTGGATAAGGTTTTACTAAAGGAAAATTCAAATGGTCATTATTTCTGCTTTGTTTTAAAGCTTAGAAGACAGATCTTCTTTATTGTTGCTTGTTGTATTGGAGCTTTTCCACTAGATACGGTTTTACGCATGTAAAAAACACATTAGATCTCACAGTCTGTGTTTAATCAATGGTCTTTTTCCATCTAACGTGATGTTATTTTCTGGACAGCATGCACATTTTCTCTATTTAGTTACATTTTGCTGCTGTGGAAAAACAATGCACATGATTTGCACATGAAGCTCCAAGAGAAGAGACCCAGCACCGTCTTCAAATGTATTTCCAGCTCTTAATTTTTAAAGCATCATAAAGACATAAAAAGGGCAAGTCTCTGCAACATTTCGAGAGGAGCCTCCTCCTCTCTTTCTCAAGCCCTCTGAATACATACAAGTTCAAAACGGCTTTAAATAGTACTTGCTCCACTAAGGAACCAATCAGAATGGTCTGGAAGTCCTGTTGTCAACCAATCAGCCTAAGTTCCTACATATGAACCATGATTGTTTGACAACAGGGCGTCTAGACCATTCTGATTGGCTCCTTAGTGGAGCAAGTACTATTTAAAGCTGTTTTGAACTTGTATGTATTCAGAGGGC